>NC_024317.1:18887346-18914363 GCF_000523025.1 Cynoglossus semilaevis
AAAAATTAAATCTGCAAACCCCTTTCCCCTTAGGAAAAGTAATGTTGAGTAATAAATGGACACAGTAGGTGGCAGTATCACTACGACTAGTTCTACTTAGCTTTCCCAGCTTGGGACATGGATTAAATGTATTTAAATTTTAGTAGTTTTACTTAAAAAATATACTATGAATGTATTCAATGATGATATTAAAATACTAGTGTCTACCTTGTCAGTATCCAGCTCCGATTGGTTTTCACTTTGATTTTCAGTCTGCAGCCAGGAGATGGTTTCCTTGAAAAATATTTTGACTTCATGTTTTTTAGCGATCACTCTGTATCTCTCATGCTGTTAATGCTCAAGTGCTTATTATGACAGAACACAGCAGTCACTCAGGGGAAACCAACTGCTGGCCTTAAAACAAAATGTGCCGGAAAACAAAGAGGACACCGTGCATATGGAACCGATGAAGGCAGTATTTAAAAATATATAAATGATTTCTTCTAAATGCTTGGTTTGTTTGTTAGGTTGCAGCTGATTCGCCTGTGGCTCTGCATGTGTCAGGGCTCAGCGGCTCTCTGCTCGCTCCCCTCTGAGTGCCACTCTGGCATTATTGAAAATAATGGAGCGATTATAGCCAAGGTGAATTATTGAAAAGGAGCAGGGAGAGGAGCCAAAGGATCAAGAATGATAAGAGCTTCGTGGAAACACGGTAGAAGTGAGTTTATACTGAAAGGATGAAGGTGAAAATCTATACGTGGAGAAGAGAGAGATGATTTTCAGAGGGAGGATAATCAAAAGCTTTCTGCCAAAAGAGTCAGATTCAGATCCCATGTCTGTTCAAAGAGGTAAATGTAAAAAAGGTAAGAAAGAAAAAAAAAATAGGAAACTGTTAGGAACGGTAGGTTTGGACTTTAAGACTTATGAGTTATTATTGAATTTGCAGAAACAGGCAGTGGATTTATCCTTGTTGCAGTGGCCTTTGGGTTCTGGGCTGTTCTCAGCATGAGAACTTCCAAGCAATATGCCAACCTCTGTGCTGTCAGTGTGGTGCCGCACACACAATACACACTAAGAAGTGTGCACGGAAATCATAACAAATGGAAGGATACAGAGGGAAAGGAAGACAATAATAACAAGGACAAACAAATTGGGTCTTTGGTCACACAAACACAGTATAGTGAGCTACCTACTGGATACAGACCAGGCAAAAGAAGACAGAGGAAGAGGTAGATCATAACATTGTTATGGAAAAAAACAGGAAACAAATAATTAGTTAAACCTGGCTGGAATGTTCTGAGAAACTAAAAGAAAAACCCTGCAAAACTGGAGTGTAGGAAAGCTGAAATATTGTGTTTACTTCTTCTCTCACCTTGTCTTTCTTTCCCCTATAGCAGACTCTGACTTCTGTTTCTCATTGCAATCAATTATTAACAACTTTCTTACTTTGCTTCCAATCCTTAGGATATAATAAGCTATATCCTTTACCTTCTTTATTTACTGTCTCTATTGGCCAATACATATTTCATTTTGATCGACTCTCCACCCTGCCATCCTCAGGCTCACATTGCTGACGGCTACTGTCTTTCTTTCACTCTTTATGTTTGTCCCTCCTGGGTCTTCTTCCACTGACAACCTGGCAGGAGAGAGGTGGAGACACCAGAGTTGACAGGAGCGCAGAGGAGCAGCAGGCAGTGTGGTCAGAGTCTCCATAACAATCTGTGCATGTCTCCAGCAGATCCCTGCTCTGGCATCTTGACCACAGGTAGGACGAGAATCAGGTCCAATACTAACAGCACACATCAATGTGGAGGCCAGTGAAAAAGCTGTCTAGTCACTAGGTCATTGTATAATGTACTGAGATAAACAAAACACATTTTTATTTATAGCTGTCCGATTCTAATATTTATGTTTTCCTTTTATAACCTTCCATCCTCTCTGTGGCACAACAAAAATATTCAAAAACACATTTAAAGTGCTTTGCTGTGAATAAGCGCGATGGAATTCACTGTGATTTCTTTTTTACATTTTTTTTCATTCCAGAGGTGTTTGTTTTGTTTCCTCAGGTGTGGGTACAGAGGATGGAGAGAACTGGTGTTACCAGATCAACAGACTGCAGCAGCTGCTGGATAAACTGGAGTGCCAGGTACACTGTGAAGAGGTTTCCAGTCTATGATGAGCCCACACATAGATAATACAAATAATCATTCACACTAATATTCACACCGATGTCTAAATAAAGAGAGAATAAGTGTTTATGGTTTTGGACTGGGGAAAAAACACCTAAACTCGAGTAAAGCGGTGAATGGCTGAGCTCTTGCTGATAGCAAATGCGCTAACCACTTCTCTCACTGCGTACGACGTATCAAACAAACATAAAAACTTTACTTTAACAAATATATGTCTAAATTGAATCCTAACCTGACGTGACGTGAATACCACCTACCAGCTGAAAAATGTCCCCCAAACCAGAGTGTCCCTACAACGATGGTAGGGTTAAAAAAAATGTCACCACAAATGCAGCTATACCAGAAACGCACAAACACACACAGAGTCAGTTCTTTCAAAATGAGTTTTCTGCCACACAGGTTAGATTCCTAATCTACACACAGACACATTCACAGCCTCTAATGCACACACACACATACAGATAAATAGCTCTGTGTGTGTGATTACATTTTCTACTTTTCACTATTCATGACTTTGTGTCTTTATAGGTCTCTTATTTCCTGAAGATACAGTTTTGTGTTTGTATAATATCCATTTTTCCATTCATAAACAATTACATGTAAATAAATGTAATAAACAATGTACATTATGACCTTTGCCTGGTGCTGAGCCAGACTTCCCATTATCACTCTGTTACACTGCTCTTTGTATATGTACAAACATTGAACTTCAGGCAGCTGTGTGTGTACTTTAACATTTAGTACAATATATATTATGAATACATTAAATCAAACTCACAAAAACACATCCAGTATAGATTTTATTTTTGGTGCAGAAAATTCACCAAAGATTATGCTTAGCAAAATTAATAAGTGAATGTATTAGTTTGTTACATACACGATTAGAAGACTACTATAAATACTTTACTTTGTGTTTGCGAAAAAAAATGTCTAAGTATTATTAAAGTTTAAAGGTCACTGGCATGTTGTCTTCTTTTTGGCTTAGCAGTTAAATTGCCAAAAACATTTCCAGACTTTTGTTTATTCTCTTTTGACAGACTCCCAAATTGGAACCACTGAAGGAGGACACACTGGCCAGCACATATAAATCTGTAAGTCCTGATCATTTATAAGGGGTTGCGCTTTAGGACAGCTGTGATTATATTGGAATTTATTGTTTTGTGATTTTATTAAGTGTTCCCTGCTGTGGTCTGCCTGGTGTTTTTTTTTCACAGAACATTCTGCTCGTACAAAGGCAGGTCTCTGTGACGGATGGAGATCTGGACAAGTTCCACAAAGTTCTGAAATGCTACGTAGACGCCACCTCTGCCCAGTCTGACAATCTGCAGTGAGTGTCTGTTTCATTCCCGACCGAGTTTCCATTAACGCCCGCCTGTCTCTGGTGTTGCTGACGCAGAGACTTTGGTGAAGGCAGTGAATCGAGGGTGTGAAATTTGAAAATTGTCCGTTTTCTCCTTTGGCAGATTTTTGGTACTGTTCAAATGTGATGTGTGGTTTAATTCCATATTTGATGCTCTGTTGGTTTTGTACTGACAAATCTAACCCCATCTCCCTCTGTCATTGCAGTCCAAATATTTAATGTAAATATATCCTTGCTAAGAGCAAACTCTCCCCTTCTCCTTGTATTGTTTTCTTCCCCATCCTGCTGTCAGCGTGTCCGTTCAGAAGCCCCCGGGAAAGTCGTGTTACATAATGTATGAGTTCTGGCAAGACCGCATCTCCTGGATGAGGTCAGTGTGTGTATGTGTGTGTGTGTGAGAGAGAGAGAAAGTGTGTGATGAGCCATCTGCTCATCTTTACTAATGGGAATTATTATATTCTCATGTCATGCCATGCAGATAATAAAAATAACCCACACGTACACATGTGCTGACTAACAGATTACAGTGCATCGTAATGTATAATATTAAGACCTGCGTAACATTCACTCAAATATCTATAGCACAGAATACTATACTACAGAAATAAACATCTCAAATCCAGCTTTAGCTCCAATCCCTGCAGTCATTAAATACTAATGGTTTTGGGATCGTTGCTCTCAGTCCTGAGCTGCTTCCAGTATCATGGACTGATGAGCTAGGTTCATACTCTAACACATTACATCAAACTATTTTCCATCAGTTATCATTCTCACCCATTTACATACATGGAGATGGGGATCAAACCCACAACCTTTTTTAATGATGACACTATTAAATCAAGTTTTTCTTTAAATCTCTTATCATTCTAACCCATTCACATGTTGGGGATTGAACCACCAACCAGCCAGTTTAAAAGAAAGCAGTTAATCTGAGATTCCTTCCACATTACAAATAAACCATCTAGATGTTACATTGAAAATTATATTTTCCCCATCATACTGTATTTACAAACTAATATTTTATAATACTGTGCTCGGTCCATGTGCTATCTGTCTCTGCAGCTACCTGCAGTCCAACAGCAGTAAAGATTTCCAGCGCTGCATCATCGACATGTTAGAAGACGCTGAAGTAGTGTCAACAATGCTGCTACCAGGTTTGTATTTGGCAAATATATATATATATATATATATATATATATATATTTTTGTATATTTTTGTTTTGTTTTGGTTTAGGCTAAAATGTAGCACAGTAATACACTAACGAAGTACACACAACAAACAGGAGAATGTCAACTGACGTACATTTTCTTAGTTTTGTTTTTTTATGCAGGTAAGGAGTGAATTGATGAAAACAATCATGTTTGTATCCAGACCTGTTGATTTTTGTCCCCACAGCTGGGTTTGTTTTCCAATGAATAATACAGTAATTGCATCATAATCAAGTGAGCTGCTGTGAGAGCTTCACTGCCTCGACATCGACTCAGGAAAATGCTTTCAACGAGAACTTTAGAGAATAACATAGCCTATTCCGTTAATAGAAGCCGGTTCTGATAATTACATCATGGCCTTTTGAGTTGTCATTATGGATGATAGTAGTACATGAAAGCAAAACGTATAAAAAGTGGGGAAACGTTTATCACAGAAGGCTAATTCTTCGGTTCAAATTCATTTTAGCTGTTGACCAAAATAAAGAATAAACATAGAGGTGAACTCATGTCATCCATATTAATCTCACAATACACTTACAGCTTTTATATTTGACTTTTGAAAACTACCCATCATCCTCTGTTATTTATTTTCGCTGGCTAAACAATTAGCCTATATCAAGACTGTTGTAGCTAACGTCTATGCTAAGAGCAAAATGTTTTGTTTGGTGATAGCCTAGGCTTGAAGTGCTGCAGTGATAAGAAACTCTTTGTAGCAGAATTTAGCACGGAACTCATGAAACTCGTCTTCAATAACTGTTCATCAAGATTTTTAGTGAGCTAACGCCACACGCAAGGTGCAATACTGCCACCTTCTGTTCTGGAGAAATCAGGAAAGTAAAAAAGAGGCAAATACATTTTTTTAATTGTTGTAACCAAAGAATACAATTGAAACTCCCATTCCTACAAAATATAATTTTGATGAAAAAATTCTACCTGCGTCTCTGTTGTGCAGTCAGTCTCGGGGAGCCGAGCACTCTAACATCTTTACTGCTTCATTATTATCATTGTTATTTTTGTCAGTATGACTTAAATTTGATGCACACAATTTGTACTTGTCATCATCAGGTCACTGACTCCTCAGCTGGAGTGAGTGAATCATTGCCGCTGCTGCAACCGTCTCTCATCTTGACATAAAATGAATTTCCCCCAGCCCTGAAAAAATTTCAATCAGACAGCAGTGGCTTGGCTTAATTATTTCTGCCTCCACCAAGCGTTTTATTTGTTCCTAGGTTACTGTACACGAGCGTTAACCTGAGTGGGTGTGACTCATATCTACGAAACAGTCGCTAACGGTGTAGTGCTTTGATAGCAGAAAAAATGTGCCCAATTCTGAGTCAAGAAACATTTGGAAAAAAAAACACACTGTGGTAAAATAAGAAAAGCTGCTGGGTGAAATAAACTGAAGACGGTTTCCTCAGGTATAATTGTCAGCAGACATGCAGTGATTATAGAAGGAGGTTAAGATCTGCCTGCTGTTTTTTAATGAGTCTGTCTTCTCTTATTTAATTACTATCATTTCATCTATTCATTTATCTTCACCCGTTTAATCCTGTTCAGGGTTGTGGAGAAAATGGGAGGGGAGGGGAGGGGGGCACAATCTTAGTCATCTGGCAAAGGCGGAGGGCGCAATCTTAGTCATCTGGCAAAGGCGGAGTACATCCTGGATAGTTGGCCAGTCCATTGCAGAATAATTATCATTTATTTTATATAATTAGGCCTCTCGTTTGTAACGAGGCTGAGTAGCCTACTTCCCACCGACTCATGCAGAGATTGAAGTGAATCCAGGCTGATTGGAGAGGAGAGGGAAGATGGGTTTTATGGGATGATGTTAAAACCAGGAAGGAGCCAGGACTTTGGCATCCATAATAGATAAATAAACAAATCAGCATTCACTCTACCGCTCCTAGTTATAATATTTTCGTCTCTGCCATGAACTGTCACTTAACGCTGCTTCAATGTTTTCCTCGGGTGGAGCGTTGCACCGTCAGCCATGTGTCTTAGACATCTTTATCCCGTCCAAGTCGAGGTGACTCATCTCGGAAAAAAAGACTTTTCCAAGACTGGGGTCTGGTAAAATGTACATTTATAAGAATCTCAGGCGATGACCTGTGGTCAACATAAATAAAAGGATTTATTTTGGTAGAAGTAAATAGACATTTTTTCATAACAACTCCTCCATATCTGTGTGTTTCCTCAGCTTCTTGGTGGATTATGACTAACAACTAATGACCAGGAAAGTCACATCTCTGCTGCCTACACTGTCACACGGACAGAGACACGCTGCAGAATATCCACCCACCATCACACATTCACACATACACACGGCCGCACACGCACATATATCTTTACACAACACAATCAATGCAGAATTTCAAAAGACGCCCGTTCGTTTGAAAAGTACCAGGAGACAAAGACGTCTGGCGTCACCCAGCTTTCCTCCAGCAGCGTCTTCTCACCGTTTTGTCTCCGCCTTTGATTGCTCATTATTCCACTGCGTATATCAAAAGGAGTAGAGCTCACAGGCAGCCTGGGCACGTTAAAGGGATCGGTGTCCTGCCACGCAAACCTCATTTTTTCTTTTAATCCAAAGTTTTACTCGTCTCTTGTGTATGTTCTCGTCCAACTTTCTCCTCTGTGTTTGACTGACGTGATTCTAATAGAGACCGACCAAAACTCTGCGGCCGTGTCAGCTACTAAATAGTCGAACAGCAGCATGTTGGTCTGTTGATGACTTGTTGGTGGATGAGTACAATTATTTTAGGAGGGGGATTAAAATGCAAAGTCAAAGAGGTGATGAGGGTCAAAATGTAAAGTTTGTTACGGAAGTTTTCAAGAACCTTGAAATGTGTTCTCTCAGGGCTCTGAGAAAAGATGATGTCATTACATTCTCTTGGCTCTAGTTTTAGATGTTTAACCAGCGTGTTCTTGAGACACCTGTTCTGGACCGAACTTTATTCTCGAGTGTGTCAGTGACTGTTGTGGCATTTGTCGGAATTTTGAAGTGTTTTTAATGCAGAAAAGGTGGGGAACTTTCTTGGTTTGCACTAATGAGATTAATTAAATGTACTAATTATAATAAAGTAAATAAATATGTAAAGTGAAATGATATCATTTTGTTCATCTCTGCCATCCTCACAGTGCTGACGTCGTATCGTTGTTCCTCAGATTCGCACAGTGCTTAGCGTGCATGACTTGTGGTGGTAGGGTCCTATACAGACTTCCTAGGAATTCTGCACTTGATTATTCCAGTAGCAAGGAATGTCTTGGCCAGAACCGAATTTGTTCTTGTTCTTGCGATAACAAACACATTTCTGGGTTCTCGTGGGTTTTCTATCAGCCCTAAATATGCATGCTCCCGACTGTGACGCACACACACACTGTACATACTGTATTATAGTGTTTTCTTTCATGCAGCTGCCTAACTGTCATGTTGCAAAACGGCTACAAATGCAACTCTTATCTTCAGTATTTATTGCTTGACACCGTGGTTTGTTTTCTTCGGGTTATTTCTTCCTCTGTGTTGAAATGTGTGTAGGACTCAAGATGTATGATTAAAATGAAGACAAACGTTCATATGTGTTGTGGGTTTTTTCACCGGTGTCTTTGAAATGTATTTTTAAAATACCGGACAAATCTTGTGGAATTTAACATATTTTTATAGTATTTTTTGAGTCAAGTTTCAGTTAGATATAAATATTACGGATGGTTTAATACAATATTCAGGATCAGTACTGGTCTGATATTGGTCAAAATATTAGTATCCAACAGAAAAAAAACAACTATAGCCCCTCTGATCTGATACGTTAACCCAAAAGCTCAACTGAGCTTTGCACGATACGCTGTAAACATGGACACTATCGTCTCAGCAATAGCAGCCTGCAGAGAAAGGAAGTGACACAGCACACCACTGCACACAACCAAATGTGACCTCTGCGTTTAACCTATCACCAAAGTGAACAGGGGGCAGCTTCCTTAACCACTAAGCCACCACCGCCCAGGTATCAGATTAATATAAGTATCAGACATGAAATGGTTGCATATCGATGCATCCCTAATACAACACCATATCTATTTTAAACATTTGTGTCATTTCTCCTTATGCTTCCTCACAGTCAGTCTCTTCATCAGACACAGAAACACTCCTGCCACCATCACCTCCACACCTACCCCAGAAGCTGCACCAACTTCACACTAATTGCTGTGTTTGTTCTGCTTGATTGCTCCATTGACGACACCTTTGTTCTCCAGACTCCAGACCAGCTGCCTGTCACCGTGACTCAGAAACAGTCAGTGACCAGTTAAAGACTCTCCTCTCTCCAAGGTACAGTTTAATGAAGCCCTTTTGTTGGAGACTTGTATTTTTTAGCATAGCATTTTCAGCACACATATTAGTTCAGTTAATTTAAAAACTTTGGTGAAGAATTAGCTGATGTTTATGACAT
The DNA here is from genome assembly GCF_000523025.1 of Cynoglossus semilaevis. Classification (NCBI taxonomy): domain Eukaryota; kingdom Metazoa; phylum Chordata; class Actinopteri; order Pleuronectiformes; family Cynoglossidae; genus Cynoglossus; species Cynoglossus semilaevis. The sequence continues at coordinate 18,896,526 of NC_024317.1, forward strand.
GAGTTCAGCATAGAATGGAAACTTAAATTGTTTATGTTATGTTGTGTTATGTTATGTTATGTTGTGTTGTGTTATGTTATGTTATGTTATGTTATGTTATGTTATGTTATGTTATGTTATGTCCTAACAGAAAAAAAAACAGACAGAGAATGCATCAACTCTTTAGCTGACTAGATTAGCTAATCCCTCAGAGCTATTTTGCTGTTGCTAGCACATTGCTACACTCATCTCTAGCAAAACGCCAGGTCATCAGCTTGGACATTTGTTGTTTTTAATTTATTAAATTAAAAAAAAATCTTCTAATTTACTTTTTTAACATATAATATTGTTGTTATGGTATCAATTATAAGTTTCTTGAGCACAACATGATATTCTGAAAAGTAAACTAAAATGACATCTGAACTCTGAGCATCTGAGCATTGCCCACTAGTGGATGTATTGCTATATACAAGCCATCGGTGGTTTTTCCATTACAAAATTCAAGGTTTTAAAACCAAAGTTCAACATAACTTTGTGATCTACTTGGTGAAAAAGACACACTTAGAAAAGTTCCAGCAGACCAGTGGTATAATGTTGTTATACAGTGCATTGGTTCGGTCACGGATGGTTGCGTTTTCACAGTGTTCCCTTCTGTAACTTTCCGAGTGTAATACCAATTAGTTTAGTTATATAAGACATAAATCTGGATATAACTGACTTTTCTCAGTATGGCTATTCTTTAAACTTCTGCTCCTCTGCAGCATTCGAGGCATTTCCATGATGTAGTTCTATCAGGGTCATCTTGACATTTACAAGACTGTTATTTTTAAAAAAAAGATTTTATTGTGCAGTCTGTCCCTCTGTCCTGTGTTGCTGCAACACAACACAATTCCCCCAGTGTGAGATCCAATCTTATCTAATTTATGCAGTAATCTCTCCAAATGTTACCCTGAAACCATTACATTTGTTATGGTAGTTGCAGTGACATCACCACCATGAAAACTCTCAGCTATGAGAAGCCCTACTTGGTATAAATGAGACTGTTTTATTCACTCATTAGCTCAATTCAGAAGGCTATTCATTAATCTGCACAACATTTCATCTCATTCTTATTCAGCAGCATGTTTCTCTGAATGACACTGTGAACCACTGCTGCAGCAGGAGGTGAGGTTTGGGGGGGACAGAGGGGGTTCGAGTCCTTGTTTTGTCTCTCGCAGGCAGGTGCCCTTGGCTCTGACATGTACAAACTCCAACCACTTGTTGGGGTTTGAAGGGCTGAGGTGACCCAGCAGCATCTGTTGTCCCGTTCCTCCTGGTTGTCATTCCTCGTGCCTCTGTAACTAACATGCTGGAGGAAACAGTGGAAGGAAGGCATTTGAAGTCAAAGCTGCACTGTGGACTCCACAGGAGGTGAAGAAAGTAAACCTTGGGTATCGCCAAGGACAACAAACACGTCGGGCAAACATGATTTAGGTTGGAGGCGTTTTTTTTATTTTTTTATTCTGCATTAATGCAGGGAGAGAAACGCTGGGAGAGAGAGAGAGAGAGAGAGAAGCATTTGTAATAGAAATGTGAAAAGGCGAGATGAGTGATGGGAATGGGGGTTTGGTGGTGTGTAATGTGTGCGGTGGGATGCCCAGATGTCCTACTTACCGGCCTATGATGACAAACTGTGTCATACTCTCAAAATAATCGCATCATTCAGGCATCCCATCAAGTCGAGGTAAAAGACAGTGATTGGTCACGATGCACGGCTTCATCCTGCAGCTTGTTTTTCTTCACAGTCCACTCAGTTTGAGCTTGAGAGTCTTTGAAATTCAGACTGCGATGCTGCGATGTTTCGTGAAAAGTGTTGTGAGAGTCCAGTATTTCATTTTCAAAGCCCCGGTATGTCTGAGAATGTTCTAAAAGAAAGGATGAAGATGTGGTTTCTCAAGTTTTCTCAGCGGGTTTCTTGACAGGAAAAGACAACGCCAAAACAATTAGCCATTAGCAACACACACGGACAAAGGAGGGAAAATCAATACAGCTTCTTCCACATGTCCATCATGATTCTCTAACAATGTTTTGGTTCAGTCAAGTGGGCTGGACCAGTACGATCAAAACATAATTACCTATTAATAACGAGTCCATGTTGTCACCCTTTGTTTTCTTGCAAATAAGTTCAAGAACATTAGAACATATTTATATTTAATGAAATGGTATTTAAAATAATTTGACAAAACATCACCAACAAAATGAAATGGTATTTGAAATAATTTGACAAAACATCACCAACATGAGGTGTTTGTGACTTTTGTCACTTAATTGTTCATCAAATGGACCAGATTGAATCCTCTAGCGGTCCTGTTATGGATCGCGGGCCATATGTTTGACACCCTTGACTTATATTATGAAACAAAACCACATTGGAATAAGGCCGCAAATCAGTTAGTATTATATAGTATTATATAGTATTATATAGAGTAATCAGTTAATACAGTATGTGAGAATGTACAATGCTAACCTTTGTTCAGAACATCAACAGCCGATGTGTAGGTTAAGATGAGTCTGTCAGACACAGAAGGATTCGTGAAAACACTTTGTACCGACAACAACAGTAATTAATGTAATGACGTCGTTTACATATCGACAAACGCTTGTGATGTGGAGCCAGAAACCGTGCGTCAGTGTTTGTTATGGCAATGATGCAGTGAGTGAGGAGAGAAAAACCAACGACACGCTGCTCAAAATAAACCCACGAGAGAGAGAGAGAGAGAGAATGTAAAGAGAGAAGAGGTAAAGCGAGCGGGTCAGCTGCTATGGCTTTTTTAACTAAGCTTGCATCAGAACTTAGAAGGTAGAAAAAAAATCACTTTTGGGTTTCGTGGCTTCCACTTTAGTTTTAAATCAGGGTGGAAGCGTGCACGTTTCTTCTGTATTTAAACCTGTGTCTCCATGCAATGATCAAAAAGTTGTGTAGTTGCCAAGAGACTAGAAGAAGCATCAGCACATGCTAAATATATTTAACAAATCTTATTTTGTTACCGGCTACAGTAAATTCAATATGTATTGATACAAATAAATATTAACAATCCCGCGAGTCCTTTTTAAACAAAAGGGGGAAAACGTTCATTAAATTTGCACACTTGGCTAATGTGTGAAGTACAGATAGATAATAAACGACCAGGAAATCAGGCCGCTGTCTGACAGTTTGATGTGTAAATTTCTCCATCTTTTCTGTGTCCTACAATAACCTGAGTGCTCTGTGTTTGCTCACACAAACGCACAGACACATTATGTTCCTCAGAATACTCTGTCACTTGTGGGGACCTGCGAAATGTCCCCAGAAATGTGGTAAAATAAATAGGTCCCCACAAGTAGGCTATACCAGCAACACACACACATCCAACGTCACACAATTACACCGAGGCAGCATAAGAGACGTTTTATTTTTAGATGAACTGCCGGTGCCTACAGGCTGAATAGTCCAGTAACTGAAGGCACAGAACAGAATTGTTACTACAAACAGTAGTTTTATTTACATACATATGAGCTTATAATTTAACATAAAACCTGGAGGAGTTTTTATTTAAATACTTTTCTATAATATGTTTTATTTATTTTAGTACAGTATGTGATTTTTATTTGAATATTTTTTCTGCTGGATGAAAGGTTTTAATATTTAGTATTTTTTGCTGCATTTTTGGAGCTTCAGTGTTGTTTTTCTTTTATTTATTTTAATTATTATTATTAATATCAGATATAGTATTACAATTTCCATTTTAATCACAGTATGTTGTGTACGTTATAATTGCACGCATGTTTCATTGTACAACAGAGTTATAAGGCTGCATCCATATATTAAAATATCTTATACTGCCATCTAGTGGTCATGCGGTGTGCTATCACGGAGTCCTTGTGTGTTTACTGATACATACAGAAGAGAAGAGCACACAGCAGATTCATTCTATTTAGTTTATTTCTTACTTCATGTAATAACTTTTTTATTTCAAATGAAGATGTTTAGCCTCATAATCAAAGAACATGTTCAGAGAACGACAGAGGAACAATGTGGCTCGCAAAAAAAATAATAATAAAAGCGTTCTTTCATATCAGTCTTTACAAAGTCTTACAACGGAGGAGAAAATCGGTGAGCGATAAACAAGGTGTATGATACAAAGTCCTGCGCTAAACCACAGACTGGAGTCTGAGTGGATGGAACCGTGAGCCGGGGTTCAGAACGGTCTGTACGGACAAATAAACGTCTAGCTCCTGAGATCGTGGGGCGGGGAAAGAAAGACGTGCTCCAAACAGAAACCACAGTAATGTGACATCAGGTTATTTATTAAATTACTAATCGAGTCTCTTCTGATGAAAACACTGCAGCGGTGCTGGTGTCAGAGAAGAACCCCTTTGACCTTGTCTTCCACCACAGATGACGTGGACGTGTGGCGGAAAAGGAACCACAACCCAAATATTCCCATTACATCCTGTTCTCTTTAGGAAAAACAAAAACATGACCATAAGGAGAAAGAACGTGCGGTTAATCATCTCCTCTTCAGACGAGCGCTTACAGGCGGGACGACGGGAGCAACGGTGGGGTTCTTCAGTGACTGGAAACTTTGGTAGAAGTTGTCAGTTGGTCGAAGTTTGATACCTGAATTATTCATTTAAATATTGCTATGAGAAGGAGTAACACAGTACATTTTATCAGCGACAACACGACCGTATCACACACACGTGATCATGTATACAGGAATTAGAGTCTTATGTGGTCTACTGTGATGTCCCCCACAGGATCAGGACCTTTTTTTTTCTTTTTTTTTTTTAATTTTACAACATCACGTCTTTATACTCAAGTTCCACACGATGAAGAAAAATCATTTTTATAACCTCGCTGTTTCCTTATCTCCTCCATCATTTTTCTCCCACAACTTCCTCTCTGCAGGGATGTCAGAGACCAAGTTGACTGTTTTTATTTGCTCCCCCTCCTGGATCCCACATTTTGTTGGTTTTGACCAAAGGCGGTCGATGTTTCCGTCTGTTCGGAAGATCTGTTCTCCAGTGGATCCATTTCAGACAAGACCTTTCCTTTCTCGGTGCCAAAGCCGACGTCCCTGTTGACGTACCGCTCAAACCGTCAGCCACTAATCTGTTCCTTTATCAACTGCCAAAAGATTATGAGGAGGAATGGGTTTCAACTCCGCAAATAGGGTTTGCTGGTTGTGCTGATTCAGTTCTTTTTCCGACACTTTCATCGCTAACGTCTTTCACCGACTTAGTGTCCGTTAGCCTCAGAGGCAGAAGCTGGGGTAGACGGGGTGGTGGAGCGAGAAGCAACTGAAGCCTTTTCTCCACCGGGGCTGGAGACCGAAGGTACGCTGTCAGGGGCTTTGACTCCAGCCAGGCCCAGCGGGGAGATGCCAGCTGAGGCCGCGGCGTTGGCCGCAGCAGCTGCCCGGCCTGCAGTGATGGTGGAAATAGGTTTTGGTTGGGCTTGAAGTCCGGGGCTGCAGATGAGGTGGTGTCTCTCCCAGTCTTTGTGCTGACAGAAGGAGCCGCAGTAGCGAGCTGCGTTACAACCGCTACACGTCTCGCTCGCCTTTCGCCCGCAGTTCCAGCAACACTGGGGAAAAAAAGAGAGGAGTGTTGGTGAGTTGAAGATGACAGTGGCCTCTAAACTAACACAGACACTTGTTGACCTTTAAAGATGATTTTTCACACAGTTCCCGATCAATCCGTCAGACCGTTTACTAACGTTAGCGTTTGGTTCAAGTCAAGTCTTCTCTGGATGTTTTTTTGGGGGAAAAAAATTCACTGTTCACGCCTGCTGATACTCATTCATCCAAGTCGTACGTCTCAAAATATTGACTTGAGTGATTTGCAACACGACCTCAAAGTTAAATTGAAGACATTTCTCCTCTAATGCCTGCAGCTGTGTCGTTTTCTTTTTTTTTTTTTGTCCCTCATCAGTTCGGATTTAATGTGACGTGTAACCAAAGCAACAACTCAAATTCTCTAGGCTTGTTCTTCACAGCAGTTTAGCCTAAAGTCAACCAACTGCTCAGCAGACCAGTGGGACACAAACAACCTCCCACTGACATTCACACCTGTGGCTCATTCAGACTGAACCATGAACCAAACCCTGCAGATTTTAGACTCTTGGAAAAGCCAGGAAAACATGGGAAAAACAGGGAAAGCTCTATACAACAAGACTATCGACAAGATCGGGGGCTTGAACCTGCGATCTTTCGGCTGTTTGACATGGACACTGACTACCCCTCCTTAACGAACCTCCACAGTTTTTTTGATCATTTCGTCAAACCCTACAAAGCCTCGGTATAAGACCTCCGCCTGAACCCACCTCACTGGAATCCTCCTGTTCGTTGATGACCATGATGGCGTCTTCCTTAGCTTTCCTCTTCGCCTCAGCCAGAGTCTTTTCCATTTTAGCTCTTTCGGCGGCGATCATCTCGAAAGCCTTCTGCTCGGCCTCGGCTACGGCCTTCTGTACCTCGTCCATGGCCTGGCGCTTCACCTCGTTTACCGCTTCTTCTGTTAAAACGTGCAATGGTGTCGAGGTTAATGTAAAGGAAATGTTTCATTAGCCAGATTATAGTTCAACTGCAGTGACCCCGTGACCTTGTGAGTCCTTCTACAATTTCTGTGAAGGTTTGTGACCCCGTGACCCGAGTCCTTCTACAATTTCTGTGAAGGTTCATGACATTCTTAAGTTACCATGAGTTTGGCAGTAGTACTACTAAAAGTATGTGATTGTTATAGTGACAAAAAAGGGGCTGAGGTGTGGGGGGAGGGTCGGGACCAGCTCATTAACATAACCACAGACTTCTGGGTACTTGTTGTTCAAACCAGTGTGTCCTTGGCATTTCCTGCTGTGATAAACTTTTGAGGAGTTCTTACTCAGTCACAGAGTAGGTTTTGAACGAATAAAAAAAAAGCAACAAAACTGAAACCAAGACAGAGTGTATGTGTAATGTAATATATGTGTAGCCGTGTTTTTGTGGAGTTATTCTCACCAGCTTTTCTCCAGATCTCATCTGTAACGTATGCTGAGCTGGGCCGTGGAGTGAAGTCACGCTGAGATTCTGTGAAGATAAAAAAGGGATTAGCATCTTTAGGAGCCGGCGGGTGATGTAGTGACTCGGTTCAAGATATTAAAGTGCAAAAAATAAAATAAAATATGTTTGTAATTCAGTCTTTATTCTAAAAAAACCCCATCAAAATAGCTGTATATCCAGGCTACAGAACCTATGAATTGGTGATGGACTGATCGGTGATCTGACAATTTCAGAAAGGAATGTGTTTTTCTCCAAGAGTGTTGCAGACTAACAAGCTGTGTCAACATTCTGTCTGTTCCCTGCTGTCTCTCTCTTTCTCTCTCTCTCTCTCTCTGTCTTCCTGTGTCCTTGGCTCATCTCCTTATTTCATCTCCTTATATCCTGTGTATCACAACAGACTTCTCCCTTCCCTTCATTTGTATTCTCATGTTTTGCACAATGAAGCCTGTATGCTCCCTCTCCAACGTTACTGTCACCCCCACTATAGTCTCCCTCCACTCAAGCCCGGGCAAGCCGACCGACGCGCAGGCAGGCGAGCTTGCCGGCTGGGGGCCCAGATGGTGCTCTGGCGAGTGAGCAAGTTTTGGTCTCAGAGCCTGCATGACGGCAGGACCGTCCTTCTGTGGCCGATATGGCCAAGGCCAGTCCTGGCACCTGTCTTTGACTGTAGACTGGGGGGTGAGGGGGGGGCAGCAGCATGGCAGGCAGTCAAAGAGAACTCAGCCAGTACACAGCAGACTGGAGGACAATCTGGAGACGCACTCACTAACGCACAACGTCGGTGTAGTTCTGCTAGCGGCCACCAGATGGCGTTTGGAGGATCAAATACAGTAGTTGGAAGTTTACCTTGGCTTTTGTGCTTCTGCTACAGTTTACTGCAGGTCAAGATGTGGATTGAATAGAGCTGTTTCAGTGACCTGAGATAGTAGTCGAAGGTTTTCACTGGTGTCTATAAATGTAGTGTCAGTCATGGAACATTAATAACATAGTTAATAAGTAATAGGGCCAAAGGTCATTTAGAAATAGACACATTACCTGTGCTGTGATTGACTGCCTGGTGGCCATTACTGGGTATTTGATACTTTAATATTTGCACTGGTTTATCATTTAGTGAGTTGTTAATGTTTTCTTCCAGACAAGATTCTGGTCCTGAGTAATAATACTGTAGTGATATTATTATAAATGTTAAGGGACCGTTGGGACCCACCTGTCTCTGCAGACTGGGGGCTGTGTGTCTTGGAGAAGGGGGTGGAGCCTGAGCCTCCTTTGCGCGGATCCTCCTGCTCGCTCGAACGTCGTTTCCAGTAGTTGAGCTCCTCGCGATCGGACTCCTGGCACCGCCTGAGGACACTCACTGACCTCCGCGTCTTCTCCACCATGTCCACAATACAATTCAACACCTGGCAAAACAAAGTCATTAATATCCCCGTCTTACGGACCATCTGAAAGTTCACGGAATTTTCACATTTTGGAATCCTGTCTTTATCACAACCTGCCAGCAGCGGCCAAGTGTTTGTTTGAGTTGACTTACATGGTCCAGATGCCTCCATTCATCAGCCCACTCTCTGTCTGTCAGTCTGTGGTCCACTGGCTCCTCACGGTACCCTCCATTAGTTCCTAATCAAAACACACACAAGAGACACCACGTGTGATTAACGATGTTCCTTGTACGAGTCACAAGTGACAGTGAGTGGGTGGAACGCGTCGACAACCCTGATTTAAAAATAAATAAAAAATCGGAGGTGACGGAGGACACAACAGCTGCACTGTGTTCCACTAAAATGACAGGATTCAGGTTAAAGTGAATGGGAAACAAAGAACAAAAGACAAAGGACGTGAGATGGGAATACAAGAGAAAGAGGTGGGCTGAAAAAAAAGGGAAAAGAGAAGCCTGTGATGCAAACCAGACCCTGGGCTCCCAGAGCCTGAACACATCTGGAAGTCAGCTGTCAACTGCACACACACACACACACACTCCCCAAAACATCTCCCTTAGCACCTCCCCTCCTGGAGCTCACAGCATTCCAGTAGGGAGACACTCAGGCTGAGTGGAGTGGCTCCACTTCTAAACACAACCAGGCGCTCTGACACTCACTGTGGACCATTATAACCACTAACCACAAACACACACACACGCAAGCGTACACACACACACACACGCACTGGGATTTCAGATTCAACATTCAACAGTGCTATGACCTCATCAATATTTAGGTTTGAACAGAAGATGGCGTCTCCTCGCAGCCTCCAAATACACGTTTATACACTCTAATAATACGCACAAAAATACAATTTGTTAAAATTAGGAGGGAAAAAAACAGTGATCACGGAGAGAGGATGGATCGACGAGGCCTGTTGACAAGAATAATCACTTCCACACACACTGGCCTTCTCCTTAACCTCGTCCCCACTCCTGGTTCTCATCAGTACTCATCAGTTCAAAGCCATGTGTACCCATGTGTTTATGTGTGTGTGTGTGTGTGTGTGTGTGTGTGTACCCATGAGTCAAGTGGCGGCAGGCGGGCGGGAGGCTGTCAGACGAGGTACTGAGACCTCATAAACACTGCACCTTTACCATGAACATATCAAGGTACGGGACTTCAACTGTGTGTGTGTGTGTGTGTGTGTGTGTGTGTGTCGTTGAGCTACTGCTGTTTCCACCGTGTGCTGACAGGCTCTGAAAGGAGGGCAGATATACACCAGAGTAGATCCAACCCTCCTGCCTGGACAGTATGGTACTGTTTATATAGTGGCGAAACACCAGAGAACTATGGGGGATGGCTGCACAAACACAGAGACCACCCGTTATCACACACACACACACACACACTTGTGATGTGTGTGTTTATTCTAGTGCAACTATTTCTTCTGTTAATGTCTTCAGCAGACAGTGCACCACTGTCACATCAGAACATCACGCTTGTGCCACCAGTTCCCCAAAAAGTCATGACCCACATACCAGGTAGTCTGGGTCTGTCTTTGAGCTCGCGAATCTCCAGCATGCGTTGACTGTGCTCGCGGTGCAGGATGTGCGGCGCTGCGATGTCGTCCAGGGCGTAGTGCTGCAAGGGCGGAGGCGTCGGGTGGAGCTGCGTGCTGATGGGAAGCGTATGGGCGGGGCTGTGTCGTGGAGCGGGGCTGATGGTGCAGATTCGTTTGGCGGCGGGCTCCAGTGATATCGGCGGACGTTCGTGGAAGCCGTTTTCTTTCGGTCTAGAAACAGAAACAGGAGTGATGTGTTTAGAGAGTGGCCGCCAGGGTACGGGTCGTCGTTGAAGAGTGGTTTGTGGAGCTCCGCTTTTACCTGCTGGGGCTGTGTCTCTTGGCGCCAGCATCAGGAGGCTCCATCAGCAGCTCAGAGGAGTCTGGAGAGGAAGCCAGCGTGGTGCTCAGCAGGAGGTGCTCGTGCTGGGACAGGTACTGGGCTGGAGTTTGCTTGGCCGCCCGCGCACAGTGGAGCAACTCCCTCTGCAGCAGGGGAAGGTTTGCCTGACAACAGAGCAGGAGAGCGTTAATTCACAATGGCACAGAAAACCCAACCACGGAGACGATGAAGCGGCTTTCAACAGGCCAACGACAAGAGACAGAAAATCAATTCAGGAATTGGTAAAAAAAAAAAGAAAATGGCAGAAACTCTCTCTGAACTCTTTCACAGAGATATCTATAAAAGAGTAAATCTGCCCCCTGGGAAGAAATGCTTGGCTGGGGCTGTGAAGGCAGGGCTGTGTTGACTCCTCCAGGTCTGGCTGTGAGGCTCAGTGTGAGTCTGGGGGTCGTTATGTGGCTGCTGCCTCTATGGTGGCTGCGGCTTCTCTCATGCAAATGGAAAAAGCTGGGCGAAGACGTTGTGCGATGTTGCAGGGGTACGGAGACATTTCCGAGCAGACTCCACTGACTTCCCTTTTGTTCGTAACTCTTTTTAATTAAATCTGTATCAGCGAACGTCTCTGTCATATCTTCACATCTCTTTTGTTCCCGGCTTTGCTCTAATCGGGAACAGAATCCAGTGTGTTTGCAATTACACCACTTCCTCGCTCTGCCGTGAAAAAAAAGCACAGCTAAGTAACCATGCTGTTTCAGTTTAGCGCACACACACACACACGCAGCTCATACGACAACCCAGCTTTGTAAATACGCTCCACATATATTTCTAATCAGACCTTTAGCCGTCAAACTACCGCCTTTCTTCCACGTTGGCCCACATCATGTGTCTATTCATTTACATGGCCTCCATAGAGTCCCTCTTATCTCCCCGCCTCCCTCCTCTCCCTGGGGGCCCAGACAGTGGGACACATGTGCTGTGTCCCGGTTCAAGCAGAGCTCTCTGGGGTTCAGCGCAGCCCAGTGTTTGCTTGGCGGCGCCTTGGCAGCTGAATGCTCTTTTAATGGCACAGCACAGCGGCTCCATATGGCACACTGAACTGGAACCCATAAAAACAGGAAGGCAACACTTTATAGGCATGTTTCACACTTCCGACTTCCCACTTTCCCCCTCTCTGTCTCTCTCTCTCTCCCTCTCATCCAAGCTCTCTTTTTCATCTATCTGTCCACTCCCTCTGTTTCTCAGGTTCAACTTCCCCCAGGAGTTGGACATAAGTTGTGGGCACCCCTCCTCCCTCATAATAAATTAGCCAAAGGAGGGTTTCTTGTACCAGCGCTCACAGACAGACAGCTGGAGAGGCTCCAAAGGTGAGCGAGAGGTAAATGTGTGGAAAAAAAGGGGAAATTTCAACTGCACTGAAGTCGAAGCAGCCCAACTGGCTGGAGATTTATGGCTTTGCTAAAGGGGGCTCCTCAAAAGTATACACTCGCAGACGTCCCTGGTAACAAAAAGGACTCAAGAGGCTGCTTAACACACACACACACACACACACACACACAAGCAGCTCATCTGCTGCTTGTCAAGTGAACATGCAAATCTCAGGGTAGACACAATAAACTGTTGAAAAGTGGTTTATTCAATTAGGGAAGTGACAGAGGAGACCGTTTATCTGCCTGTGCTTTGTCTCCTGGAGACGTAGGAGAGTGCTGAGGCATCTATCGCGTTTCCATCATTGTGACTACAGGCTTTAATGAAGGGAATCTTAACGTCAACGGCTTTTTTTCTTATAACGACATTGTTTTTTTCATCTGGAAACACAGCTCTGTGATGAGAAGTCGCAGTTTTTAATGTGTCTCAGTGACTCTGACACGCCGACTATGATTTGCTAAAACATGAGTTGTGAAAAACTACTGAGAAACAAAAAGGGGAAGTGATTCAACTGGAAGATGCAGAGTAAACATGAAGATAGGACAGGGTACGAGGATGTGTTTACCTTCAGGAAAGGAATGACGAAGGGGCGGAGGGGGAAGTTTGTGGCCTCCTGCAGCCGGGAGTGAAACTCCTCGATGGTGACTGTTGAATTCTGTCAGATGGCAAAAAGGGAAGTTTGTTATTTCACATTACAGACGCCATATTTTAGTCTCTCTTTTTTTCATTTAAACAAAACACACTTAAAATGAAAAACATACCACAAGAGCCAGGACTAGGCTTCGAACACTGTCTCCAATCTCTGGAGAGATGTCGTTGCCAAACTGTTGGAGCGTGGTCAGGAAACGCTTCAGTTTGCTCAGCTGGCGGGCCCCACAGGTGGCCGGCAGCTGCTGGTTGGCTAGTGACGAGGACGAGGACGAGGACGGTCCGTTGCTGTAACGCTGTGGTGGAGATGGCACTGCATTCAAGGTGGGCGGGGAATGGTGATTCCCATTGGTCACTGGGAATTAAGGCAGACACATAAGGAAAACATGAGGATGGTTTGATAAACGCAGGTGGAAACAACGCTCCGAAATAAAAGAATAACAATGATGTTTACATGCTGTGGTGGAGAAAGAGGCGGGCCGAGGACCGCTGGGGTTGACGGACGGCAGGGGTGGCATCGTGGAGCTGGTGGTGCTGCTGCTGGGGGCTGATCTGGAATGAGTCTTAGCATCCACAGGAGAACCGGGCATGGCAGGGGTTTTCTTCTCTCTACTGTCTGAAAAAGAGGAGATAAAAAGGTCAGCCAGGGGTTCAAAACCGCCCCCCCCCCAAAAAAAGGCTGGTGTGAAGAAACGTCAATGTTTCGCACAACAAACGGAGAAACGATGAGAACTTCATACAGAGCCACGACTTTACCGTTTCCAGCTCATTAGTTTGAGAAATCAGTAGAAAGGCCAGAGGTCTTTAGTCAGCGAATAAAATGCCTGCTCCCCCAGAACCACTTCACATCATACAACACATTCTGCTGGGAGATCAGTCTGCCCCTCGCCCTGCCTCCCCCACTGCACCATCAATGAGCCAGATGTCTAAACTTTAGCCCCTCAAACCCAACTATTCAGATCAATAACAGAAGAAACACTGAAGACGACCTATTGTGAGGGAGAAGAATGCCCCCTCAGAGCTCCTCAGAAACTGCAGGCGGGGCCACTCACACACACACACACACACACACAGAATGGGACGGGCTATTTCACGCTTTACTAACAAGATCGGCAAAGCTTTTGAATGTTAAACGCAACTTCTCAATGTGCTGTTGCCTCTGAATAGGACCACCAGATAAGGGAGCTTCGGGAGAGAGAATCAGGGTGAGTGTGTTGGTGGGGGGCGGGATGGGGGGGGATCAGAGGCCACCTTTGTCTCCTTGAGACCCATGAAGGCTGGGTCCCATCTCCATTTAGAGTGGATCAGACTCTTCTATGAATCAGCGATTAATAGACAGGGCTTGGTTTCACAGGTCGCGAGGTCAACGGAGAGCAGCTTTTTAAATGCACTTTCATGGCTTCAAGGCTTCGGCTTCAATAGTGGCCTGTATATCTTTTTCACAGCTATGAACTCTGCGTGGCCTTGAGCCGCAGGCCACCGAGTTTAGAAAGACTTATTGAGGTTTGAGCAGTCAGCGGTGAAAACTCCAAATGGAACGCAGAGAAAACCTTGGTTATAAAAATACGAGGAGATGCTGCGTCGGAGCGTTCACTTTGTCGCGTCTATTTCTCCAACCTCCTTTCCAAAGCCTGGAAACGGTGGAAACGGTGGAACCGGTCATCCCTGCGTTTTGCAGGGGTCCTCTTCTCGTTTCTAACTCTACCCTTCTGTCGTCTTCCTCCGTTTTATCCCCTGTTCTTCCTCAGTCCTGAGGCTCGCCTGCCTGCCTGCCTTCGCTCCACCTGTTCACTAACACGGGGGGCAGGAAGGAGGAATCTATGCAAACATTTGGATGGTCACACCCCGTGCACTTGGTCTGCCAGTGCACCACAGGGAGCGCTGCACACACACACGTGTATAACAGGTCCAAAAATCTGCACACTTTAGCCGTAAAGCCAGAACATTAGAGTGACATGTCAATAAAAGGACGGAGTGGACATATGGTCTGAATATCAACACTGAAGTCGCATTAACAACTTCACACAAACCAACAACCAGCCCTGTGATGGCAGGGGAGAGGACCACACAGTGGAAAAGTGGTTACTGCTCCTGCCTGCAGCAGGAAAAATCAGTGGTTCGATTCTATATGGTTCTATGGTATATGGCATTGTTCCCAAAGACGCAACCCTCAGGTGGATCGCAAGAAGTGTTTTTTTTTGGGTCGTCTTGCATCATGTTTCCCAGGAGTTTACGAATAATGTCTATTGTCTTGGGTTATGAAGATTTCTGACTTTTAAAATATGGGTCCCCAGAAAAAGTTTGTTAAACACTGGTATACGGAGCTCCAGAATCCTGCGTGATCGGGGTTAACTGTTTATTCTAGAAATACTTCAGATATACGTACACGTCTGGATGGTTATTTGTCTCTGTGGCTCCTGTTCCCCTCCCCCGAAGCCCTGAATTATCATTAATTATTATTATTGTTGTTTCAGTGTCGAAACAAACAGAGCATGTAAGAACCAGAACTCTTGTTTGGTTTCTTCTGTTCAAATTTAACTTGTGTGTGGTTGTGGTGGAATTTAAAAGGACAAAACCAAAAAAACAAACAATGTAATTATTTAAATGAATCTTATAAAGTTAATAGCTGTCAGCAGGGTTCGGAACTAACCAGGAAACTCGTTTCTCAGCAAACAAAGCCATCAGAATAGAATGGTAAGAGCAGAGCAGAGCAGAGCCTAAGACTCAACACAATTAAATGACAATAACAATCACTATTACAGCAGAAGTAGTTAAAGTGCTGAGAACAGGGGAAAAAAATCATTTTTCCCCAAGTGCTTCTACTTAACCAATTTAAAAACACCACAATGAAATATTCATGTTGCTGTTTAAACCATCAACCTTCACCAGACACAGATGAAGGAATCGTGCATCATCATCAGCAAACAGCCAAACCCGTGATTTAATCTCATTCTAATGGGTCTGAGACATTAGACTAGAAGCTTTTTTTTTAATTGTCCTAATGTGACCCACTTAACACAGCTGAGAACACAGAACTAATTAGCATCCTTGTAGGGCCACGCCTTTATTGATTTATTAGGACACTCGCCTGTGTGATTTGGAAGTCGTCCAAAATGGCATTCAGCTAATGTAAACTGTTTCAGATAAATTAATTCCCAGGACATTTCATTTATCGTCAGAGACAACGTTCGACAACACGAGGGCCACAAATTACGAGGAAAAGAATCATAAACCCTAAAGAGGGAGTCGGGTTCAACACGAGTTTTATTGGGACTTAGTCCTAGCTGCGTTCACAACGCCGCGAGATATTCATGGGTTCATTGTCAGGCACATGTGAGGTAATTATAGCAGACGTCAGGTTGTGCGTGTGTGAGAGTTTTCCTTGTCTATCTATACTTGTGGGGACATAACATAAATGCTGTTGTCGTGGGGACATTTTGCAGGTCCTCCTGAATAAGAGGTACCGTTGTGTTTCAGATTTAATTTGGAGTTAGGATAGATATTTAGGTTGTTGTGAGGATTAGGATAAGGCACATATTTGTAAGGTTATGACCAGGGTATTCATTATGTGTGTGTGTGTGTGTGTGTGTGTGTGTGTCCACAGAGGATTGCCTCTGCAGGTCAATATTAGACAGCACAGTACATATCTGGATGATTTCATCTGGCTCCCGAGCACCTGAGTCCACGGTATCTGGTCACAGGACCATCAGGGGAGGCAGCTGTCACAGCAGCCACAAAACACACACACTTACACACACAGTCTGCAAGCACTGTGGATGTGGGATGTTTGTCTGGTCTAAATGCCACCTGTCATCCCGGCTCTAATGTAACAAAGAGAAAACGTACAAAGACACAGAGCAGGCGTGAACGTTGAACATGAAAATATGAAAGTCAAAGTTGAAAATGATACTGGATTCATTCCAACAAGCCATAAGCAATAGCAACAACTTACATTTGTGAAACTGCCCCGTCATTGTAACATAAAAATTCATAAACATTGGTGAGTTTCAACTATTTGTTTCTCACTGACATACACAGATGACGAACACGTGGGTCGACTGGAGACAACGGTTGTTTTCGCATGGATGACAGACTACAGAATTTGCATCAGTGATGTGGCTGTTGTTGCTAACCCGGTGTTCTTTGTTTGTTCAGCATCAGGTGACACCGGCGTGCATTTAAACATCTCGTTGGCTGTAATTGCCTCAGCAGGTGATGCAGAACGAGGCGAGGCAACAACATATAGCTGATGGAAAACCAGACTGCGATGTCACCGAGCCACAGCTGTTATTAAAAGCAACTTAAAAAAAAATTAAATGACGAAGACCAGGCGCATACAACGTAATGTTCAGTTAGCTCAGCTCTGACAGATGCGCACATTTTCGAGTCATTGCGAATGAGTCCGATGGACATGTAATTGTTTGGTAAGCCTGTCAGTCTGCGCTTCTGCAAAAAAAGAAAAAGAAAAAAAGAACTTGATAAGTGTGAGTCATTAGAGTGTGTGTGTGTGTTCATGCAGTGTGTAGCGACCATTGTCCTGTTACTGTGGATGAGGTGAGAGGAGACGCAACGCAGGCTTGACTAATTTTACTGCTGAGCTAAGAGATAATTCACACCGGCATGTGCAAAGCTGCAACTATGTGGGCTCCACACAGACGTCGATGTTGAGGCCCACACATATGCATCATCGCCGCTGAACCCTGGCCATTCTGTTGGTTTGTATTCAAAAATTTGTTATTGTTTCTCTCTGCGGCAGAAGATTCTGAGAAATGTTTGGTCTCTGTGTGTTTTTACTACTATCTGCCCTTGTGCTCTCACATGGACTCACTTTTCAGGACTTTCCAGTACGTCCAATCACAGTCAGTTATTAGACTAGCTCAGGGATTGGACCCAGAATTTATTTTAAATGCCAACGTTTCCTTGGGCAAGGCACCAAACCTCAAGTTGCTCGTCGACTGTGTTGCCAGCAAATGAACGGATGTCCTCAACGTAAACGTATTCTGTTTAGTGCGATGCACTACTGAGATGCAATATTATGTGTTGCTACTGCAGTATACTGTATAAATAGTAACAGTAACAACAGTAACATCATTTTTGTTATTGTTCTCGTCAGACTTTTTAAAAAAAACCTATAACAATGTCAGAGCTTCAGTCGTTGACAACAACAGCAGGAACGCTGTGGAACACTTCCTTCTCACGTCAGTCTTAGCTCCTTCCTCATTATCATCCTGTAATTAAAGTTCATTAACCCTGCATTAATCAACAACTGCCACAAGATACAGAGTCTACACTTCAACAGTAAAACACAGTTTTAACATTGTCATCTTGGGGGAAGTCCAAAAACAGGGACACTATAACAGACCTCCTGGCACCCGTGCAACTGATGGGCACAACTCCCGC
>NC_024317.1:18914452-18981756 GCF_000523025.1 Cynoglossus semilaevis
CAAGAGCCGGCCAGCTGGGACCTCCAACAGTCACCTGTGAGGGGACGGAGGGGGCTGCAGCAGGGACGGCTGGAGCAGTGGCTGCCCCTCCTCCACACACACGCACAGATTTCAGACTGCCGTCCCTCCAAGGAGAGTGGGGGGAGAAGGAGGGCACTGAGAAAGGGGGGGAGGGAGGAGGGGGGTGGATGAATGCAAGCGAGTGGACTTAAATGCCGGGGAAACAAAGGCTGCACCTGGTCCCTGTTGGTCCACACACCGCCACAATACAGCACACATCTGTTCCCTCCGTCCTGCGCTTTCTGACCTCCACCCACCCTCAGCCACACACACACACACACACTGCACTGACTGCTGCTACATCCACCTCTAAAATACTGATAACTAAACAACGTCTGGAACTCTGTGACTGTGTCGGGTTTGTCGTTACGAGCTCAGAGCCTCACATCTGATTTGAGGATTAAGGTGGTCGGAAGATTGAGCACGGTGTCAGATTTCTGAGAAGAAGACAAAAAAAAATGGGAAGAGAGGGGAGGGGGAGACAACACAGTTGACACGTGTCCCCTCTCCTCAATTCAATCAGCTTAATTCGTGTTATGGCTCTCCGGGGGCTGGAGCCTCGTCAACAGTTGCTACAGTTGATGCAGTTGCCTTGATTGCTTCCCCATAAGTAGTCGTTACATAAATTTACAGCCACAGAAACACAATGACACGCAATCTGTCACTGGAGAGCAATAAAGTTATTTCATAATTCTATAAAGGATCTGACAAATTTGAGTTACATTTGTCTGATATTTGGAACGTGGATTTCTAAGATCCGTTAGGTCAAGTTTATTTATATATATTTTAAACCATCGACTGTATTTACTAACTACAGTGTAACACATATAAACCTAAAGTAATGGAAATGGTTCGAATTGACATCTCTATAGGGGACGCAGTAACAAGCATCAGCTGATGACTGGGGGCGGGGAAGAAGCGATGCAGAAGGTGATGGAGGATGGGAGGCAAAAAAATAACAAGGACAGAAAATACTGTTTTCTTTTGGTTTCGTCAGAAAGACTCGGCTGGGTTGTCAGACCTGGAGCCAGGCTGTTTTTCTTGGCTCTCATTACTACCTTACAGCCCTGTAGACTATTTGGATGAAGCCCAATGTCAACACGCGGCTCCTCGCTCGGCTTCGGAAAGAGAGACATGGGGAGGTGGCAAGATTGATTAAGGGGTGAGACGGGAGAAAGATGGATACACCGAGAGGGCAGCGAGGGTAGGTTCGTTTGGATGGACGAGAAAAACATGTATGTGGCTTCCATTCATTTCTGTGCGGAAGACGTGTTGGAGGAGTGAAGTCCTCATATTTCCCCTGAGATACATCGACATTTCAGAGGAGCCCTCAAGTAACCTTGTTACTCACTGGGATAATTGCAAAAACACTTCTTTAATCCAGTATGCCACATGGTAAAAAAAAAAAAAAAAACTAGCGAGAGAAGAAGGATGGAA
Organism: Cynoglossus semilaevis; assembly: GCF_000523025.1. Taxonomy (NCBI): domain Eukaryota; kingdom Metazoa; phylum Chordata; class Actinopteri; order Pleuronectiformes; family Cynoglossidae; genus Cynoglossus; species Cynoglossus semilaevis. Next base: position 18,915,950 of record NC_024317.1, read on the forward strand.
ATGTACTTAGTGGCATAAGGAGAGAAAAACTAAAAGACAGTCGACAGGCATCCTCCAGTAAAAAAAAAAAAAAGAAGATTAAGCAGGACAGTGAGCATGAACAGTGTCTATGTGTCAGAGGTCGTAGATTGTAGTGGAGTCACTGGACTGAAACCCACAAACACTTACACACCACGAACTACTGCTGTAAACTGTTTTCTAATCTCTGCCCTGTTTTTATCTCACTTTTTTATACGTCAAAAATTATTAGAAAATTACTGAGAGTGGTTAAGGGTTGCACTGTGGCTCATGAGCCCTGGTTTGAGAAAATAAAACGTGTTCTGGTTTGATATGCTAGTACTACCATTAGCCCTCAGCTAGAACACAGGCTAGCACCATTGTTAATCCCAGCTGATTTTTATTAGTTAGCTACCATGCAAGTAACATTAGCATTAGCACCGGCTGATTATTGTTAGTCAGTTTGAACACAAGCTAACGCTAGCATACGCCTCAGCTGATTGTTATTAGTCAGCTTGAACATAAGCTAACACTAGCATGAGACCAAGCTAACCTGCAACTAGACGAGCCAATTGTGGTTATAGACTGTAGGTGATGGGTTTATTCACTGCCATTTAAAGTACATTTTCGTGAGTGAAAATGCAACAAAATTTGATAAATACTCCACAAACAAAAACAAGTGAAATATATGAGTTCTAAATATTTTGACTCCTGAACTTCTATTGGCTAACACAAACGCATGTCGTGAATGAAAAGTAAGCTCTTTAACAGCAGACAGACAGCACGTGTCGCAGTCGTTTTAGTCGAAGCGATGGTTTGCTCTGAAGTGTTTCATTATGTATTTCCCTGGTTGCCAGGTGCTGTGTTGGTCATCAGCTGGGCTGAGACAGGACGAACCTCCCCCAAGTAACACACACCCTCACACACCTGTGAAATGGCCCGCCTGAGGCCCCGGTGCACATCCACCCACACACAAATAGCAACTGTGACATAAGCGAGACAATTTGGATCTGTCAATCATGACCTTCGGGCATGAAAGCTGTCGCTCTCACACACTTCCACACACACTCTCTCACATCTACTCCTCCTTCACCCGGGCCCGTGGATTATGTGCCTATCTGGTTCCAACCCCTCTCACCTCCCCATAACTAATTGGTTAGCGTGGCCATCAATCATCACCAGGCGTTGGAGCCAAAAAACGCCAAATAAAAACAATTCACTGAAGAATTTAGGGATGTATGAACCTAAAAATGAAGATGGATTCTTGTCTGTTTTCCGTTTTGCCTGCACACACTTCTCCTCCAGGGTTAAAAGCCCGTTGTAGGAACAGACTTTTACACGTCCCCTGAGGAACACCGAGGATGTATATCACTGTGACTTGAAAGTTACAGTAGTCCATAAAACAAAACACAAGCCCTTGACGCAGAAAACCAGGTGTCGGACGCCTCCACAGCCAAATGACCCAGGCCTTGGTCCAACCAGATGTTGCAAGTACTGAGAAGACTTTTGACACTTGACTTGGACTTTCTTGACAATGTCTCGGTCAGCTTTGCCTCTCGTTTTATAGTTTTATAATGCCACATAACAAAGAGTAAATATTACCAAAGTAAAAAACGTTGTACATGATAATAATTCCGTTTTTATTTGATCATTTTGGTGAACAAAAAAAAAAAAAAAACGTGTTGACGCTGCGTCCGTATGACACTGGCCCTACAGTGCAGCCTGTGAATTAGAACGGAGCAGAACTTCTTCCTCAAGTCCACAGCCAAAGCTGCTGACAGCTCCAAGCTGTTGTGAGGTTCACATAAGTAAAACTAGAACGACAGCTGTGGTCCAAACAATACACCAGACAGTAGAGGACAAGTGTGTGGTTGAATAGTGGTTTTTTATGCATCTGTAGTGTATGGTTTTACCATATGTTAAAACACTTTTTTCAGTGGAAACGCTCCAGGGTGTTTTCCTATAGTTTTGTATGTGTGAGAATACATGTAAAATACACCGAATTACTCTCAGGAGCTGGAAGGAAAGGGAATCAAGAAAGTACATAATGATGAAGACAGACAATCCACAGAAGGGAACCACCAGCCATTTTCTGTCCACCCACACAGCTAACACAAAACAGTAACACATTTTATTTCTTGTTTTTTTAGACTACAAACTCTGAAGCTGAATAGGAAACATTAGGGCTGTCAAATTATTATGCATTCTAATCATGATTAATTACAATTAATCATGTTCAATCAAATGCATCCCACAAACAATCATCTTCTGTCCATTAAAATTGTTAGAAAACAACTGGGAACAACTGGAACAATAACAATACGCTGAGTTGCTTGTGGAAAACAACTGGGACCGTTTCACAACAATAACAATACGCTGAGTTGCTTGTAATGCAAAAAGCTTAACTGTCCGTGACAGTCGTAACACAGTACTGGGGTGATAATGATCCCAAAAATATATGACACAATAGATTTGTTGTCAAATTAGATTTGACTTCGTCAAATTCTAACTCCAAGGCCAAACGTGAACGCACGTCCACGGGCAGTTAATCTCACTGCGGAACATTCAGTTATGGTCATTTTACAGCCTATTAGGCATGTGGATCCACTCCTCCCCGTCTGACAACAGCAGCCCAGTAAATAAGGCTCTTGTCTTGGGTCAGTGAGTGGGTCAGTTGGGGTAACAAAGGGTCACCTGACCCTCTGACTCACACACAAGGAGAAGGAGTCTCTGCACAACATCAACCAGGCTGCATTAGGAGATAGAGAGGAGAAGACACAGGTGGTGATGCTCACATCAATGTCTAAATGATTATGAGACCCCCCCCCCCGCTGGCCCACCGTGTCCCCAACCACACACACACACCACGTAGAGCTAGACAATGTAGAGGTTCCACACGATTAAAACAATCTTCCGTTCTTTTAGGTGTAACGGAGTTAATGAATGACCGTTCCCTTTATTTCAGCTCACGCAGACGCACAGCCACACCAAAAAGGAAGAGAAAAACACACAGATTCAAACGCCTGGCCACTCACAGAGCCCCTGGGGCCAGATATCACAGTCCTCACAACTGGAACTAATAGAGCACTTCCTGCATCGAACCCTTGGAGCAGCTGCTGCGCTCTCGGTGTGAACGTGTGAGTCTGTATCTGTGTTGAAAAAAATAGGGGCTTTTGTGGACAAATTCTTCTGATAGCAGCAGAGTGAGCGAGGGTCATGGTGGTCTCCCCTCTCTGGTTTATTACAAGACTTTTTGGAGGAGAAACTCACAGCTGGGACTGAGGTCGGAGAGAACTCCAAAAAAACAAAAAAAAAAACAAAATAGCTGCAGAAAGTTATTAGGACAAGCAACCTTGTACTGCCGCAGACATAATGTCTACAAGACATCTGGTGCACACATGCAAGCCCACGCACACACACACACACACACATTCACACACACACACATACAATTATGTGTGTGTATGTGACCGAGGAGAAAAAAACTCTTTGGGACACACGTTCAAAACAAAACAGCCACAAGTTCATTGGAAACAAATTCAAATAATAATAATATTTTGATTCAAACCAAAGGCCTGACGTCCTTTATCTCCACACACACAGAACACTGTCTTCTGTCAGTACGGAGACAGTGTCCAGTAGAGCAAACAGAGGTCTCTGCTTTGAGACTGTGCAGCCGACATCATGGCGCTCCTATCTCCCTGGTGGAGCAGCCCTGGCCTGATGTGACACTGGCCAGGTCTGTCTGCCCGCCTCTCCATCACCACCTCCTCCTCCTCCTCCTCCTCCTCCAGAACACAAACAACAGCCACATTTCCACCCACAGATAACCTGACTTCTTCACAAACACAACGACAGTGTGGCGTTTGCAGGATGTTGGAATCCAGAACCCCACTGATCTGTGACTTGTAGACGCAGCATGGAAGACGGACGCAGCACTTTCTGGCCCGTCCCCATATGTTGGAGACACTGTAGAGCAGATGCACACAGATGCTTTCCACCGGTTAAATGAGAGCGGATAGAAAAGAGCAGCTGTCTCTGTGTTGTAGTTCACACAAGTTTCATAAGACAGAAAAACGGAGCTACCACGATAGCAGTAAACAGGAGGCTGCGTGTTTGAATATAATTATATTCACAAAAAATATAAATATATATTTGAAAATAATAGTATCGTCAGACGTGTTCCACTTCAGTCAGTGACGACCTCACAAATGTGACAATTTTACAGGCTGCTCGTGAAAGAAAAAAAAGTTTTAAAGGCAAACTGACACGTACTGTATTTCAATGACAGCACAGAGAAAAGAACGAAGTCAGCAAATGTCAACTTAAACCATGTGCAGTAACAACAGTGTGACGTTCAAAGACTCATCCCTGCTCTGCTTTACCTCCGCTGCTAAGGATGAAGAGATAAAGGGATGAGGCACCATCTGTACAGTGTAGGGCAAACACACACACACACACACACACAATAACACACACTTCCCAAGGTCTTAAAAAGGCACGTTTTACTGTCTTTAATAAACTTTACTCTCTACATAAAGCTGCCTCTCGGATTCTGGACCTCTGGTCTGGACTATTGGTTTTGTGACAACAAACGTGTTATAAACAACTGACCTAGTAAATATATATTTATAAATAAACATATATGATGATTAAGTTCAAGCTGAACAAATGCTAACACAAAAACAACAACCCGGAGTCGTCCTTCTTACCTCCTCTCTAGTAGAGTCCACTCTCAGGTCTGTAGAGAAAGTCAGCTGCGGTGTCACGGCTCTGCTTTCTTATCCTTTCCTTCTGCTCTCTCTCTCTCTCTCTCCGTGTGTGTGTGTGTGTCTCTGTGACTCCACGCCTTCATATGTCAAACATGTGTTTGCATTCCCACATATGTGAGTTCCACTGTGGCGAAAGGCCAGAGCCAGAGACACAGATGGGACCCAGATGGAGACAGTTAACCTACAAGGACCGGCACGAGGCTGTTTGACACACAGGACCCACCAACTCTGACTCTTCTGACTCTTCTGACTCTTCTTCTTCTTCTCTCTCTGTCTCCCGATTTCTTCTTCTCCTTTTCTTTTTAATCCTCCTCTCTCAAATTACACCCTGGGTGTGTGTCAGATGACTCTCTTCTCCTCCTCTCAGTGGATCTGCATCCTCAGTGCCGCTCACTCTCTCCAGCTCTGAAACACCTCTCTCTCTCTCTCTCTCTCTCTCACTCACTGGCTCTCCCTCTACTACAGCTCCTCCCCCTTTTTCCCACACACTCTCCTCTGCTCTGTGTTCAAGGGGTGGGTGCAGCAGTGACATCACAGCCCACCCCCCACTCTCCACCCCCTCCTTTCATGGACCCAGGCCAATCATCCACTGCTGACTGGCTCCATTCAACCTGCATTCAGCAGCTATGCACCCCACAATTAACATAACTAATTGCTTTGGCACCTAAAGGCTAAACAAGGGGCCGGTGCCAAAGGAGACAAAAGTGTGTGTGCATATGTATGAGTGTGTGTGCTGAGGTGGGGGGTAACTTTGAAACCCCATTCCCTGCCTTTTTACATTTGCCTTTGCCCCTTTCCAAACACCCCCCCCTCCTCCTATAAAATGTTTACATACGAACATGAACCTTTTTCTTGTTAAAGCAGCTGCTTCAGAGCCCAGTCCTCAAACATTGGGTTCTCCTCCAAGTGGTGAAGGAGTCATTCACTCTCCACTGAGTCTAACGGTCTGATTTATGTCCTGCTGTAGTGAAGTGGAGCCGGGACAGTACTGACCTAGAGATAGTGGAGTGGGGCTAAGGGCGTTTTTTTTATTTGCCTCCAGCTACACTTACCCCTATTGTTTTACCCCCTCAGAGGCGTAATGTGAGGTTCACTATATTCATATGGTAAATAAAACATCACATAGATGACTGGTGGGACTACTGGGAGCTCAGGATCAGCCTGTGAGAGCCTGCTGTGAAAGGTAGAATCATTTGGATCAACTCTGACACGACCTACTGTAACGGCGACCTCTTGACCTCAGGTCATAGACACAGTACAATGTTTTTGACACTTTAAACATGATTTTATTTTGGGGGGTTTCACTTAATATCCTTAATTACATCTTTTGACAAATGTATTTTTGCAAGATAATGCTAATGCTAATTGCAGAGCTAACTGCAAAGACAGATTAAGAAACAGTCAATCATATTATTACCTTGGTAAGTGGTTACATTATTAAAGGAGTCCTTACCGCCTTAACGCCTAAGGTTTTTGGTAAACTCTGTTGATATGTAGCATTTTCCAAGTGAGAATTGTTTTTCAAACCTTCATTGCAATCCAGAGCATTTAGCTCCCATCTGCTAACTATCTGAACATTCCATACATTCTGTATTTTTTTTAAATCTTTTAGATATTCTCTGCAGTTAATGGGGTCTTTATTACTCTTTGGCAGTCGCAGTAATATAAATAATTATCATTTGGTATGTAATTGTACTATGATGGATGGCAGGATTTCATGTCACACTTTTTAAAAAGTATATATATATACTGTACATTAGATTAAAAACAGCCCATAATAGCATCTCCAACCCCTCCTCTTCTTACAGGCTGCCTCTATTCAGTGTGCATCTGGTCAGCCAGCAGGCTCAGAGACAGGGCCAGGTGGCCGAGGGAGAAGAAGAAGGAGGGGGCGGGGAGTGTGGGGGAGGCGGGGGGAACGCTAGCGATGGAAAATGAGGAAGGACGGCCATCTGAAGCTGTGCACATGGTGTAATCCACATGCTATAGGTTATACTGAGAACGGGCTCCAGCTGACACCTGGGATGTAAAGGGCAATAGATTAAAAATGCAGGCGTAATCATTGACTGGAACAGGAAGTGGACTCGTGGTCTGTGTGTCAGATAACAAATAAAAGTTAGAGAGACGTAAAATGCAGTTGAAACAGTGAGAAAATAATTATGAAAACCATTCCAATGTTGTGGTCTGCTGGAGCTGAAGGATGGAGGAGCTTTTCCAGGTCACTCTGGCTGTTCTGTTGAAAGTCAAAACCGAGTCAAGGACGTCGAGGATTTTAATTCAGCTAGTTTTTTTTTTTTACTAGCTGAATTAAAAACAACTTGATTGGACTGTAGTCACTTGGCCACTCTGATAGATATAAATGAGTGTCGTCTGCATAACTATGATAGTCATGATAACAGTTCTGCAGTACGGGACCCAAAGGTTCCATATACATAGGTACAGTATATTGTGTGACTGATTACTGTGGTTGTCAGAGGGTGAATAAAATACTGCATATATTTCTTGGGAATTATTGACTTGTAGTTGATCATTTAGAGACTATATTTGTCGGAGGGCCAGAATTTTTCTGGACAGACTCCTTAAAGGCCTTTTTCCCCCCCTAACACTATTAGTTGATGTTTATTTTGGAATCCAGTCGGATTGGATTGGACGGTCTGATGGGCTGGATTCAGCCTGTGAGCCACCAGCTGATGACCCCTGATTTAGAGTAAGGCATGAGGCATATTTAAGTCCTCACAAATAACAACTGGGACTGTTGGAGACCTCTTCTTATTAACATTGATTTTTTTTTCACTCTGCTTGTTTTTTTGTTTGTTTGTTTTTTCATTATTATTATTATTATTATGGAAGACATTGTGTCACTCATGACGGGGGTGAATTTATTTCCTGGTTGTAATGATTTTTGAATGGACACATGGTAATGAGACAGGAACAAAGACTGTTGGAGGCCAGCGTTGTTGTTTTTTTTAATGGAAACTTTGTGTGTACTGTATGTGCATAACACATGGCTTTGTTTTAATTCAGTTGTTTGGTCTCAGCACAGCAGACAGCTAACATGCATTCTGTGCGTCTGTGTGTGCTGGAGTGAGCGAGAGACACAGGGAGAAGGAGAGAGAGATGCAGCGGGAGAGAAAAATATGAAGCATCTGTTTCTGTTTACATGCTTCCTCAACTAACGTCCACTTTTGGAAGAGGTAAACAATTTTAAAAAGGAGAAAAAAAAAGAAAAACGGCGGGAAGTAAAAAGGGGATTTTCAGATAAGAGAATTAAGCTTATGACACTGGGAATTATAACATCCATAAATCAAGGATCAGTTAAACCACATCATCCACATAGTTGTTTCCAAACCACCAGTCAAACATTAACAGCAAATACATACAGGTTTAATCACTGTTTAAATAGAGCATAAGTCACATTATGTAGCATCTAGCACTTCAGCTTATACAACAAGGGTGACCAGCAACAATTGTTGGAAGGCCAGAAATTTTCCGCACAGACATCTGGGGGTTTGGTCACTCAAACAAAAAAATGATATAAAAATCACTTTTTTCAAACATTATTATTTGATGTTTACATTGGAATCCAGTCACGGGCCAGATTTAATGGATGGGCGGAACAGATTCGGCCCATGACAGAGATTTCCATGAAGCTGGAAAAAGCATCGTAGTAGAACTTGGTTCGACTTTCCCAGCCACAGTCTCCAACAGCCAGAAGTGTTCCCATTCCACACTCGTAAAGTCAGTACCGCTGACATTTTATTTGCACACAATGGCTGCGAACGTGAACTTTTCAGTGCATCGTCACACAGTGTAATAAATGATCCAGAACAGGTCTGTTTCTGGTCAGACTCCCGACGATGATGACTTCACTGGGCTGGACACGGTGATGCAACAAGAAGAACAGCAAACAAAAAGAAAGATTCTTAATGAGACCAGGAAGACTAGTCTGACCAACCAGAACGGACGGATCAAACACCCAGCCTGTTTCTATCATTTCAATTGTGAAAAATGCAGATAGATAACATAGCTAACAGACTGTGACACATTAGCATTTAAAATGGTTGAAATGGTTACATCAGCGTTTCCAGACAACAACTCGTGCTAGGAGACAGTGCGGGAAACCTCAAAATGTTTGTGTCGAAGTAAATGACTGGAACATTTGTTGACTTGCATTTTTATTTGAATCCACTATAGGTGTGGTTAAAAACAGAAATCAAATCTTACATAGGAAACATAGCTATCAGCTAAACAACTCTACAAAACAAAAACAAGGATGGCAAACGTCAATATTTGTGTAATATCTATTCATAATAATAGAAAATAATAATAAAAAATATTATATATAATTAATTTTCTATACATATATACAGTACACACACACACATATATACATATATATATCCAGGGTTAATTAGTTAGTGTCATCTGACACAGGTGAGTCAGATGACACCTGTGTCCTCTGATCCTCTGTTAATCAGTCTCACTGGTCTCACCTGGTGTCCTGGGTATATATATATATATATATACCCCTCTCCCTCACTCTGTTGTTGTTGCTGGGTCTCTGTGTGATTATTGTTTCCGTGGTACTGGTGTCGGTCCGTTGTCTCTGTACTCCAGGTCTGTTTCTTAGAGCTTGTCATTGTTTTCTGTTTCATGTCTGTTCCTGCCTGGCCTGTGTCTCCGTACGTGATCCTGTGATGGACTGACTAACACGCTGGACTGTGGCAACTGGCTCCAGTTCCACAGAGGAACCTAACTAGGATCAAGTGACAGAGGATGAATGAATGAAAGAACGAACTCAATGTGGTCCACGGACAAAGGAAGAGACCCACTAATTCTGACTGATCAAAACAGTTTTCCACTACCCCTCACTAAAATAATCTAATCAGCATCCCCATCCTTCTTCCCCATCCTCGGTCTCCTCTTCTTTTCCTCCTCCTCCATACCATCACTGTTCCAACCCCTGATGCTGGCTAATCTGATGCAGCCTCAGATTTGTCTGTCTGCTCTCACATGGCCAGAGTTTCCATTACATCTTGTGCAGCACATTTATCTAATAGTTCCATGTCATTTCCCAGGTCTGTGTCTGTCTGGAGAACTGATTATTGTAACCAAAGGATGTTTCGGAAAATGCCCCTTTTTTTCTGGTAATCAAAGCTTCTTTTTTTTTCCAGATAAATATGTCATATGTACAGAATTACAGAAGTAATTGCTTTACTGTATAATCTGGTTCTGGACAGTGAAATCTGAAGATTACTTGAGGCTGAGGTTCCGAGAACAACACACACACACACATACACACACACATCTAAGAATAATCTATATTTATTTTTGTTCCTCTTTAATATCGATGGTCAACCACAATGGATTTTTAAGATGTGCCTTCTGGATAATCTATTTAGCGAACACATCCAACACTATAGTTTTCACAGAGCATTATTTTTGGCTCTTTCTGTCATCGTGCTGTATGTGGTTTAAGCAGCGAAGGCACTGGTGCTTTATACTGTCTTTGTTGGAAAATATCGACACGACGTTGGACCATAAAAATGGGAGAAGACGTGGATATAAAACCAGACGCTGCTGAAATATACCAAGCTTGGAACTAATATATTTTTTTCTTAAGTTACATACATTTATACTCTCAACAAAAAGTTATACTGCAGTATATCTTATTAGATTCAATTTTATAATTTAAGTAATATTTGTTTTTCAAATGTGAAAGGAACATATTTCAGTATAATTGGCAAAAAAAATGATAAAGTCTTAATTTGCTGTTACTGTTTTGAACTTGACATGTTTGACATTAGCCGGTTAGCTGTTTACCTTTAACTCTACCCCTCACTTGTATAACGGTGCTAACTTTAGCAAAAGAGAAAAATACACATTTGTTTTTGTAATACTTAAGAAAATACCAGGGTATATGCCCCGTTTTTTTTAACTTGCCCCATAGTTTGTACAAAACCTAAGGGGCAAGTGAACAGAACCTACAGAACCTTTTATTTAGCTATTGTTAGCTTAGTCGCTATCATTGTTATCTCACGTATGACTGCTACAAAGATGAGAGGAAAACATTCCAAACCCTTTTATATTTTCTCTATATATGTACGATAAACTCCAAACAAGATTTGTTGTGGTTAGCATAGCTGCACATCGAGAAAGCTAGCATTGGTTTTAACATCTGTGAGATTACCTTATTCTCTAACACTAAAGTTAATGAATGGAAAACCTGAGTTTGTAAACTGTGTTGTTGTGTTTTAATTGTGTGTCTATTGTAAAGCACTTAAATTCTTTCGAATTGAAAAAAAAAAACATCTAACAGTGCTGAGCCAAATGTCTCTATTCTGCAGTCTTGTATGCTAGCAGACGCCATTCTTACCAAAGCCAGATTTACGAGTTTACACAAGTCAGTTTTGTCGTATCAACACAAACAAGTTAAGATGGTTGTGTTGAATTTTTTTTGTCTCTCTGAGGATTTTTTAAAGAACCTTTTCACCACAGGCTTCTTTTTACAACTCCTCTCAAAGCCAGTAAATTTAAGTGGCCGGTCAGAAAGTTCCAGGGACACAAAAAAGCAACCAGTGGCTGGTACATTAGCCCCTCCTGAAATCCCACCAGCCTGAACACGCCTCTCCGTCGCCACTCTTTTGCCCCTGTTACCATCTATTCTCTGTTTATTGTGCCCTCCTTTTCAGTCATTCTCATATCACCCATAACAAATAGGTCCCGTATTTGCCTCTCTCCCACCCTCCCCCTTATTTTCTCTCTCTCCCTCTACTCTCACTCTCCCTCGTTCTCTCCTTCACTTGGTGCCGATGAAAGGCAGGCATTGAGCCTGCAGTGGCATTCCAAAACCTCAGGCCTCGGCTCCAGTGTGTCTGGCTATTCAACACTGCTGGGAGCCATTAGTTTAAGTAAGGCCTGACCCGCCCACTCACCCACGGAAAACCCTCAGATCTCCCGTTACACTCGGCACACAGAGGGGAGACACACGGCTGCTCCTCGGGTGCAACGGGTCTGTCTCCGAGTGCGAATGGGAGACGCAGACGGAGAGAGATGAGTGAATTAAAGGAAGTGAGGAGAGGAAGGAGGGAAACTTGTGCACGAGCCTGAGTTTATGTGTGAAAGGAAAAGTTAGAATGTGTGTTTTATGGACAAGTCAAAGACTGGCTGCATGTGTGCCTGAGATTTATAAGTGGCCGGTCACACGCTCGCCTGGCTGCATCTTCCCGAAGTTTCCGTGCGGCGAGGCCAAGTTTGTGGCCAGATGCAAAACTTTTCTCACCGGTAACTCCCTCTAAATGATATTCACTGACAACACGGCTTCTATATCGCCGCTGCAGCGCCATCTACGCTCCTGACATGATGAAATGCAGCATCCTTGGAACCAATCTCGAAATCCACCAATGCATCAAATTTTCTGAAACGTACCCACAGATTACACTCCCCACGGTTCCTGTTTTCAATTAACTGAACCTAAACATGAAACGTTCTCATAAACAACCTCATGTATTACACAGACAGGACAAGGCCACACACAGACACGGGCTTTAGTGAACAACTGCAACGTCTTATTTAGTGCAACTAACCTTTTTTGTAAAAATAGTAACAGTGTGTGAATGCATGTGTGTATATTTATGTATGAGTATGTACACAATATATGTATTTGTCTTTGTATGTATGTGTGTTTGCGTTTGTATGTGCATATCTGTTTATGCATGTCTCTATATTTGATTACATTTGTATCTATACGTGTGTATGTTGTGTGTGCGTATGTGAAGGGATCGAGTGTGTGCACATTAGTACGAATATATGCGATCATATATTTGTCTATAGGCGTTAATGTTTGTGTATCTTTGCACGTGTGTATGTGCATGTGTTTGTGTGCATTTATATGACCAGTATGTGTCTATGTCCATATGTATATACTGTATGTATATATGTTAAAGTATATGTGCATATGTATATTGTTAATGTACCGTATATATGTGCGCCCTTATATATTACATGCACGTATGTGTATTTGTTTGCGAGTATGTGTGTGTGGACGTTAGTCCAAATCTGAGATTAATCACAGTACGATCCATGATTTATAGTTCAAGTTAAGGATTTGTCTCTGTAAAACCGAGTAGCGTGAAACTGTGTGAAACAATAAAATGAGAGGAGCGATAAATCTAGAAAAAAAAACAAACAAAAAAAAAAACCAAGCTGACGTCAGGGTGGATGTTACATCTGAGGAGCAGGCAGCCATAACACGGCTACAGCTCCTGCTCTCTGTCGCTGCCTCCCTCAGGCTGCAGGAGCGCCGCAGCTGTGTTGTGCTCTTTCCTGTTGATGGTCACACCTGTGATGTGCAGGTGGTTCATCTGGCAGCAGCACGAGGAACACCTGGCCGTGCGGAGGCTCTGCCTTCAGGCCTGTCTCTCTCTCTCTCCCTCTCTCCTACACGTGTTGTGACATGTGTTGGCATTCCCCCAGGATAAGCCTCAGGGATGTTTGGACTTGTCATTGTTGTGATACAGTATACTGCTGTACTTGTGGGACAAAGACACACTTCACGGCCTCATTTGCTCCTTTTCAATCACTAACCTGTTATTGTTCATCAGACCGAACCAAACAAACCTCCTTAGCCCTTGCGTTCTGTTTTTTTTTTTTTTTTTTCTTTTGCTTAATTTCGAGGCGGAACAAACTGTGCAAACATCTCCGAGCAGAACAACACGGGTCCGTGACGGCACCTGTTTTTGAGTGTATCCAGCACGGGTGTGACATCTCGCTGCAGACCTCTGTTAGGACAAACAAGCAAAGAAAACAAGCAGGGACACAAGCCGAGGACAAGACACACAAACAACAGCACGCAGAGCACACTTGAACCTCGAGGCGAGAGGAACAGACGAGAGTGTGCAGCAGAAGTGCAGGGCGTATTTGTTGACAGCACAAGGCCCAGGAGTTAAATCAGAGACGGGACAGACGACGTGAACTTGACGAAAGTCGTAAAACTTGTGCTCAGTCTGTGAGGGAGGGGAGGAGTCTGTGAGTTTTTGAGGAAAACTGAAATCCTGTGTCACGGCCGCTGCATGTGAGTCTGTGTGTTCCTGATGTGAAACTGAGTCAAGGCTGCAAGTCACTGTCTTTGTTATCAGTCGGAATGTTAACAACGAACAAGCAGGTCAAAGACTTTCAGGGAAAAAGTGAAAAAAATTCCTGTCTGTTAACTCTTTACTACCGGTTTGGTGAGACATCAGACCAGTGATCTGTAGTTTCACACAAATCAAGGTTCAACCAAATGTACATGTGACAGTATAATTCCAGCTTGCTTGCTAACAGCAAAACAACATAATATTGCTGTCTTCCTAAATCAAGGTCACTGTGGGTTTTTTTCACTCAGGATCATTTTTGTTACAGTACAATGTGCATTTATTTTCTCCATTTTTAGTTTATAAAATGAGGACATCTCACAAGTTAGGAACACACACACTTTTGGAGGATTTTGTGTCATTTCTAATGCACTTTTCTACAAATGTATTGAGTTTTTATTGTCTTGTATTACATATATATCATTCAATTTTAGGATATGCTGGTCGTCTTGATGTATGGCCATTTTAAAACGCCACATAAAAGTCCAGTATATAAAAACGTGAAGATGTGCTCCGGTGGACTCGTTCCAGGTCATAAAGATTTAAAACTTTGCTCTAAAACAGGTTAAATCTGACGTGGGAACATGAGAGATGACATTTTCAAGTTGTGATACTGACTAAATCTGTTTACAGTTTCAGTGGGAGCTCAGCTGTGCAGCTGGATATCAGCTTTTCTACAGGACATGACAGGAGGCCAGCTGCACTTGTGCTGTGCGTGGAGGGGACGGTGATGGTGGGGATGAGGGCCGAGAGGGTCAGGGAGGAAGGGGAGAAGGGGGAACAAAAGGGGATAAACCGAGGGAGGCCGAATGGGGGAGAAAAACTGGAGGTGAGAAAGAAGTGCCGGAGAAAAAGGGGGCAACCGATGCTAACTCCCCTTTGTTTAAGCCAAGTGGGATATGATGGCAGGAGGAGCATTAATGTGTTGATAAGTTTCCTTCATTTGCTTAATTGTATTTTTCTGTGACTAGGTTTCCTTTGTTCTCCTGTAATCCCCCCCTCCACATAAAGCCTTCTCGGTGAATAAATGCCTGCACACGGTGCTTCTCTGAAGGAACACTTCTAGATGACACAAAAGACGCATTAATCCCCCTTTGCATGAACGTTTGAAAAGCCGTACGACAAATATGCAAAACAACCCCACAAACCTGCGAGCCGCCATTTTTTTGGATGTCACATGTGTCAAAGCGATGTTTATGCTGTCTGCTGACACCCGAGTCCCCAGGTCAGGGCGGTGGGCTGGCAGTAAGAGTGTTAACAATGCTGCCGAGCTGCGGAGACCTGGAATCAAAAGTGAGAAGCTAAGAAGTGGGGTTATTGTTGTGAGGTGGTGGTGGTGGTGGGGGGGGGGTCTACGGGTGAGACTGGGCACCTCTGCAGCTCCTCACGCCCTCTGTCTCCTGCATGGCTGGTATTCCGGAGAACTGTTATTGACGAGTCATAGTCGGCACAAGATCACATCTGGATCGTGTCCTCGCAGCCGCTCCGTGCAGGCTGCACAGCAACAAGAAACAGCTGTGCAGAGCTGGCTTCAATTAGCTTCACATTCTCCCTGACAGTTAATGCCTTTCTACTTTCCTTTCTATTGCTCCTTTCCCCCTCTAACTCTTCGGTCACTCCCCTCACTCTCTGTTTTGAAGTTTTGATCCAGGTTGCCACACTCTGTGAAATAATAGAGAGGGAGACTGTGCTAAAGTGGAAACAGACAATGGGACAGAAAGCTCAGAGGTCTCACGGAATGGGACGTGACACGGAGGCTCTGATGATGCCGTTTGTTGAGGTTTGGGATCCCACTGCAGGGAACAGGAAGACGATGCGGAGAGAGGATAAAAATATATCACATCTATATTGACACTCTGTTGGATTGGGTTTTTGGTTCCAGTCTTGAACTTGCAGTTTAACCCTGTTCCAGCTGTTAGTTCATCACATATTATCAGGGCAATCACGAGAGCCAGAACCCTTTGTTGTGGTCGTAAAGTGATACGATTCAGTCATTAAACCAATAACAACCCACCCCCCTCGCCGCCCCCCCCCCCGAAAACCACATTTAAAAACAACTTTAGTGTTCACCAGCAGCACAGACAACTGCTTATGATGTTGTCGCTCGTGAGTCATTAATCAAAGTCAGCTCAGTTTGAGCCGTCACCGTCTTGACTCGAGCCTGAGTACGCTGGGGAATCCAGATCCAGATTGGTCCTCTTTTAACGAAAATGGGAGCCAGATTTGAGGTGGAGCGGCCGATCTGATGGGCCTGATGAGCAAAAATCTGGAAGGTTCTGTAGTCCATGTAGCCCTGGGGCCTGAGTAAAGCACTAACAGGTGGCAGCGCTGGTGGAAAAAGACCCACGCAGAGACCAGAGGGAGCCAGAAGGATACTGGGCTCGCAGCCTGACACAAACAAACACAGAGGCACACGCAGCTTTTACAAAAACACGGGGAATATTGCATCAGCGGTGTGTGTGTGTGTGTGTGTGTGTGCAGTTTACACACCACATGACATTGATTCTTACACACAAGTACATAAAAACAATGCATAAAAACAGTTCATAAAAATACAAATAAGATAAAAACACATATCCCAGAGGGATCTCCGCAGAATGATCCCAACATCTCACTCTGACTGCAGCACGGGGAAAATACAAAGGGCCACGTCTGGCAACACGACCAGTGTGTTCTAGCCAAAACCAATTAGGGTCTCTAATGCAAACCTGCAGGGCCCCTTTGTCGTTTATTTCCCTCTTTTTAATGTCAGAGGATTGGAATCTGACTCCAAACTCGACCCCAAAGAAATGAAGGGAAAAAGGCAAAAGGGAAAAATGATTAGGCTTCCAAATTATCCACATGTTTCTGAGTAGTGCTAATTGAATAAAGAGAGACTGGAAGTGATTGAGTCATGTGAGCAACGCTGAGGATACATGATCTCTAACACATTTTCTCCAAGTGTACACACACACAGACACGTCGGTTCCCACAGTGCTGTTTAGCACAACAGCCTATAACACGCACCGAACAACGATCCTGGGAAAACAGAAGAAGAATCACTTTTAATTTGATTTTATTTTGAAGGGGACCTTTTTTTTCAATTTTTTTTTTTGAAAAAAAAGAAAGAAAAAGATTTGCTTTCAAAACAAAGTTTAAAGTCTCAATTTACAGTGCACTCTCTGCTGCTCTCTGGTGGCCAGTGTAACTCTGTTAGCCAAAGTATCATCACCACATTAACAGCACTAGTATTCATGACTTTTGAATTAGGCTTGTAATGATACTATTTATTAATTGTAAGTGTGGTATTTTTGTCAAATAAGAACCGCAACGTGCAGATGGCAGAAAAAACTCCCAGACTGATTAAGAGCTCCAAATCCTCCACTGAAAGGACGCAGAGATCAGAAGGTGCTATTGAACCAATTAGAGAGCGAGAAAGCTGTCCTGTGTGGGCAACACGGCGGCCGACGCCTCCAACGGAGTGTGGTTTATGCATAGCTCATTCTTCCTTCTTAAATGGACTCTAATGAGCGTAAGATCTGAGCGGACAAAGGGACGACGAGGTTTTTGTTGGGTGATTATGAGGAATGGACGGGATTTTAGGCAGACGCAGTCCTCACACTGGGAGAATCAGCTGAAAAGGAGAGAATGGGGAAAAAGTTCTGCTTGATTTTCATTGGCAAATGAAAGTCTTTAGCTTAGACACAGCTATTGAATTATGTAGAACAGACGCACAAAAGGTGAAAGAGCACACATCAAACTGAAGGGGAATAACAACTTTTTAACACACTTTCCACACTGTCTTTTATGTATTTTTGTTTTTACATGAAGAAATTAAAATTCACCTTAACACAATATTTAGAAAACAAATTAAAAAATAAATCTCCTTCAGTATTTAAATGAAGATGTGTTTTACATGCAAATCAAATACTTAATAAAATTATTTATTAATCAATTTATTAATAATTAATATAAATGAAGTAAAAAAGTATAAATAAATATTTAAATCCGAATGTTACAAACTGATTTCCATGTTTGTCCTTTTTTTAAAAATAAATTAAAAAAATATCAAAATCAATTTTCCAATCTTCAGTATTTAAAATTATTAAGTGTTTTTCATAAACATTTCATTAAATGATCTGAATAATATAAAAAGTGTCCAAATGTGTCACCACTGTCTTCTATAGATCTTCCATGTGGCCCACACATGTGTGGGCTACATCTACTATTTGGACATGTCTTCACTGCAGAATAAGCCACTTAAGACACGTTGGTCGCTGCCAGCCGTGTTTGGTTGAGTTCTGTTCACTCCCTCTCTCAGTACCATCTGTGGCTCCGCTCCTGCTGTATTTACGACAGTGGCCTCACACATTTAGGAGGAGACAAAAAGCCAACAGTAGCTGTTGGAGACGCTCCACTGAAATCAGCTGTGTCCAAAAGAAAACCAGAGAGGCAGTTGAAGCCCTCAGCGGGGATGGTGGGTGTCAGTGGTCCGTCCCATGCCCTCTTCTGGCCCAGGGCAATATGGCAATGATGTTTGTTTTGTTTCCTCATAGTTGGTTTTATCGTCGTCGTCACGCCATCTCTTTTCTGACAATTATCACCAAGTCATATAACACTTTGGACTCTTTGGGTGGATGGTTTCAGACAATGCTGGATAATACACTCATTTTTGTAACAATACGTGTGTATAAGTACTTAAATATACAGAATAATATAAATGACATGGACTGAGACTTGTGTGAAACTGCTGTTCAGATATTGATTCATCAGCCACAGTCACATAATCCTTGTGGCAGACAGTCTTCCGTTGCCTAGGGCAAACTTGCTAAGCTATTTATCCAAGGTATTGATTAAAAAAAAACAACTTCTAAATCCAATGTCCTGCTCTCAAGTCAACCAACATGTAAAAATCAATCAGGAACCAGTTAGCTATGGATTCAACGTGATTATTCATGATTACTGGTGATTTATTTGAGATAAGTCATTGTACCTAAATATGACAAAAATACAAAAGTACTCAAACAAACGCTGATAGTATATATGATATTTTTAGGCTCAATGTGTTTTGGTGGAAACTGGAACTTTTTCCCACATTCTGTGCAAATAACAACACGTGTCGCGACTGTGTATTAGACCAATTATAAGTGGATGAACAGGGGAATTATGGGATACTTCACCATCTTGTCCATGTCCACTAAAATTTGGTAAGTATACGGTAGAAGTATCTATTTTTATATACTGTATATAAACTTGCATGAAAAGAATGATTCCTCTAAGGAGGCGGCCATCTTGGATCGCCATGTTTAGACATAGATTCTAACTTTTGTTTATGCTAAAGGTTAATATTGATATGAAGGACATGAACTGCCACACAGAACTTCACCACCAGATGTTGCTTCATCAGACCTAGTGTTAATTCCTTCAATCGTCAGCATGTAAATACCATGTATTACACTGTATCTGAAAGCTAAAACGTAATGTTAAGTATTCAGCAGTCGTAGCTGAGCGTTGTCTCTCTGTTTGATGAGCTCCCAGACTGACAAACCAACACACTCTGAGCTCACGTGTCACTCCTCTTTACAAGCACGACATTTAAACGCCAACTAACACGGCCGTGAGCTTCACCACCGCCAGCCCCCGCAACCACAAACACACACACACTTTTACACAAAACCTGAATTATCTTGCTCTCCCTCCACCCCCCCCCCGTCCCCCGCAGCCACCCACATATGCCACACTCTCCTCTCCTCCCCCCTCACTTTTCTCTCTCCCATCCAGACCCCATTTTCTGTTCCTGCCAGGCTGCCACCTGCTCCATGCAGCATGCTGCACAGCTGCTTTTCTACAATAACAAATTAAGGTTGTACCGTGGCAGACAGGAGTCATTACCTAATGCTCCCGGTTGATGAGCCAGGCAGGAATCAGCTACCACATCCGTGGAGCAGGGGCCACAGCCCCCCCCTCCCCCTTTATATAGTTATAGTTTGCATGAACAAACGTGTGTGTGCTCAAAGGGCCACAATTTGTTGTGATGTGATATAGAGCTGAGCTCTATATCAAAATAAGGTCTGCAATCCTTAAGGGGTCCAAAAAGTTTTTTTATTGGGTCCCAACATTTTGGGTTGATAAGCCATTGATTTCCTTTTTGTTTTTAATTTAATAAATTAAACATACTGGAGCAAAAAATAAAGGGAGTCAAAGGAGACTTTTGTTTAAATAATAAACGTAATAATTCTATAATATACTGTATGTTTACTGCAAAAAAACGTACCTTAAAGCTAAAGTAAATATTACGTTACAATGTGTTACAATGTATGTACGCCAATGTTTACATTTCAGTTTCAAATGAACCTCAATGGTGACAATATCCTTACATGAGTAAAAGGAATGGTTTTGAAAAGCTCTTGGAATGGACAGGAGACATCTTTGAGAAACTTAACTTAATCCAAGGCTTATTTTTATTTTAAGATTCAACGAACCAACTCATCCAAGGTTCCTTTCACTGATAAATGATCACAAGTGAGTCGTTCCAGACCAAACCTTTGACTTTAATGACAAAGTGCTCACCTAACTCATCTGGTCAACCAGCTCTGTGACAGCTTAACAAAAACACGACTTGTCAGTTAGCAGGAGTCAGATAAGAGCAGACTCAGAGGGTGGTGGGATTTCCCCGGCCCCTTATTTTTCTCCCCTGTGTGACAGCTGGTCATTGCCTCCCCTTCTCCTCCCCCTCCTCCTTCATCATATTTCAGGGTCTTTGTCAGGGTGCCTTTAATCACACCAGCAGGACTGTTACACAGCAAATCAGCTGACCTGACCCACCGTCTGACCCGCGCTCATCTGACAGCGAAACCTGCTGAGCTCCGCCGCCAAATTAGATACGAAACCGTCGGCAATTAACCCACGATCAAACATGGCGGTGGTGACCTTTAAAACTGGGCCATATCGCGTATATCACATATATAAATCTACCTTTTAAATCAAGAAGAAACATCTTAAAACCACTGCCCCGTGATTAATGAGATTAAAAAAATAATCTGTGATTAATCAGATTAAAGTTTTTAATCATTTGACGGCCTTATCCCTTACACCTCTTGACAGATAACAAATAATAAATAAAAATTGGAGTATATACCAGCCAAGCTCACTTCCACTGTCCCTTTTTTGATATTGTCTCTATTTCTTGTCGTCTCCTAATCTCTGTTTTTCATTGGCTGTTGTCAAAGAGAAGTCAAACATATGACAGTGACAAATACAGACTGGTGCAAACTGGCTGACTGTGAATCATGGGTAAAATCTAACAAAACGACCTGTGACGTGTCCTCAGATTAGTAATGTCTAAGAATTATCTATCTACCAGAACTATCTAGAACCATTCACTTCTTTATGTCTCGCTGCAGAATTCATCAGGACTAAAACCCGTTCCATCTATTGATCGTTTCAGTCTCTCTCGTTTTCCTGAGATTTTTTCTTCGGCCCTCTTTACAATCCAAAGGCTTCGCTCATAATGTGTCATTGATTTATATTGATACGTGGGTTCCTTCCCACCTCTGCTCCTATTTTTCCCTGAACAACTGTCAGACCAGACCCTGACGACCCACGTTAACCTCCAGAGCCAGACCATTTGTCCATGTGGGAGCCAGGGCCAAGGCCAGGTTTTCTGGGGGAGGAAGGAGCAGCGCACAGAAACCGGGCAAGATGGCCCTCGTCATCATAATCATTCATAGCCTGCTGGTCCTTCTGTCCACGGCCTCCTCCCACTCCTGCTGCTTTTGTGTCCTCCTCATGTCGGGGCCACACGGCACGTGGATCAGCTGAGCCCTAGAGTGGTTGGAGTCAACAGGGTCAGGTGGCAGACGCCTGGTTAATTCTCCTGAGGCTGCAAAGTGCTCACATCAGTTCTCCTACGGACGTAAGTGTGCTCATTTAGTGTGTGCAGACAAACCACTATTAAAGTGCTTTTCTCAAACACACACACACACACACCTGTAGTTTATTGTTGTGTTTCTTTCACCTAAGAAACGAGAGGAGAATTCCAAGTTTTTTTATTAGAGATTAATTTTTAACCACCAATCAGACAGGCAGATTAGCATCAAGCAGGAGGAGGGGCAGATTATGAACACATGACCAGATGGAGTGAGAGATAGCCCTATTATGTAGATCTTTCAATCCCTCTGCCCTGTCTCATCACTCCTGCTCCTGGCTCATGCATATATACCTTTACATTATGTCAGTAATGAGACAAACTGAATGTCGTGTGGGGGTGGGGGTGGGGGGTGTTGAGTGGAGTGGAGTGGATCGTTGGGCCGGTTGTGATGGCAGAAGGTGGGCCACAGGTGTACAAGCCAGAGTCGTATTCTTCTGTTTGACCTCTCATTATCACCCCCAAGTTCTTATTCATTATTATGCCGTGTCCTGGGGGGCAGCGTGGTGTGTCTGTCCACAGTCTGCTCTCTCAACAGACTGTCATTTATATTTTCAGAATACATTATATTATTTACATATTTTCCGTCAGCTGGTGTTGTTTTCTGCTCCTTCTTTTGTAGTTTTTTTGGTTAATTTTCAGGGCACTGTGAAGATAGTAGGTCACCTGACACCTAATAACAAGTAAAGTTCACATGGTACATGTACATGGTACATGGTACAGTTGACACATTTTGCAAAATAGTGACAAAATTAAAAGAACAACTCAGTGTGGCATGAACATTTTGAAATAACAAAGTTCTCAAGGTTCACCGTTTACTAAGGAAAAACATCAATAAAATGACAAAATTATCAAGAAGAGCAAAGGTAAATAAAGCTTCAGAAAACGTAACACAGAATGAAATGGAATTATGAAAATTGACCTGAACCCAAAATATGTATTGAAAATAGAATAAAAATAATAAAAATAATAATAATGTAAATGAAATGAGAATAAAGTAAATAAAATTAGATAGGTAAACTAAATTAGAATATAATATATAAATTATATACTATATACTGTAAATGTATTTATATAGTATATAAATTATATATAGTAAACTAAGAATAATGGAAATGAGAATAAAGGGAATTAAATGAGAATATTCTTAATGTGAAAAAGAAGTTGAATGTCAAATGTTTGTAATTCACTATGCTCTTCACAAACTACACACATTTGAGGGATGAGGACGATCAGACAGTCCACCTCTCGTCCATATGGCAGACCTCTGGAGCTGTTGTCATCAGTTGACTCGGGGACGGATGGATGAATGGGTGGATGGAGCAGGAGGTTATGGAGGGAGTTGGGCCGAAAACTGAAATTAATCAGAGTCCAGGCAACCCAACTGTCTGCTGTCACTGGAGAGTTGAGACTGATGGTACCATTAATTGTGCAAGTGTGTTTTTGTGTGCTTTATGGTTTGTCCGGCTTGACATTTATTGATCACAAAGCCGAACCCATTTTTCACATTTTGTTTGAGCGACCTGAGTCTCTCTCCAAAACATTAATATTAAGCAGGAAATGCATTTGAACTCATTTTTCACATTTCATTTGAGCGACCTGAGAACATTAATATTAAGCAGGAAATGCATTTATTTATTTATTATATTTGTCTGCATGTTATTGTTAAATTTAAACCAAACAAAGAAAACACAAACAAATTCAAGGAAGTACTTTATTGAGACCTAATAGTTAAATTCACTACTTGAATGCATTTGTAAAATAAAAATAAAGTTTCCTTTGAGGAATCGAACTAGCAACCTAAGCATTTTTCATGTATCCTCTATAGTGCTCCACTCTGCCAACTGAGCTACCGAAGGGTAAGATAGAAGGTAAGGGGGAAAAAAGGTATATGTAACACTTTGACAATGGACATTTGTTTTGTTTCTCATTCTCATTCCTCTTTCTTATCAAAGTAACTCTTTCATACAAAACAACATAAGGGTGTGCATTTTGCCACCATACTAGCATTAATGCTAATCCTAAATAAATCTACAACACAAGTTGCACAAAATTGAGAAATGGTTTTCAGCAAATCCGATTATTTTTGCTGCCTAAAAAAATATTAAGGGTCTGCTGTTGAGACAGACAGGCCAACCAGCTGCCACTCAGATCAGGAGATAAATAGACCGACAGATGTAAGGACGGGAGGTCACATGGTAAGAATATTTGGTGAAAATGCTGAATACACAGCCCATGTATATTTTTGTTGAAGTAGTTGTGTCTTGTTAATACATACATACATCTATAATCTCTATAATATCCTCAACCTAATATTTATAGTTGTTTTCACCTTTAACATATATATGTTTATATTTCTATATTTTTATATTTTACATTTATGTCCAGCAACATATGGTTGTAAATAATAGAAGTACTTAAGGCTAATCCTCAGACATACTGCAGCAGCTGATCATGTAGGACCAGAACAACAATGAACAGATATATGACCTCATTAAAAGCCTCATTTACATTGGCTTCCATTATGAAAATTGATTATCTTTAAATCATAAAAATAACACCAATAATATCATTAATAGTACTAGTAAAAATAAAATGTTATTATTTGTATTACATTTTTGTATAATTTATGCTTATTATATAAAATATATAAGGAATAAAAACTGATATTTAATTCAGACCACATTTCTCTGGTAAAAACGAACAACGTTATCTGTACACTTATATACTGTATATAATGTGACAGGTGCTTAGCAATTTTCACGGAAAAGTAATAACACAGTTTTGCCACAAGGCGGAGACACAACATAATATATCTGCCTGGCCCAAACAAGCTCATGTAAATGTGTGGTATGTTCAACAAGAGCAGAGAATGAACTATTAACATAAATTACCTGTTTATTAAAAATTAAACAACATGTAGATTTTAAGTTCAGCATGAAAAGTTTGGACGTTTTCATCTTTTAATTTTGTAAAATGTCCAATTTTGTAGAAAAGAAAATTTCTTTTTTCAATCAATGCATTTTTAAAACAGCAACTTTTGCTTGGTGGCCCACCCAGAGAGAGTGTTTTCTAAAACTGGGTGCTGTAACTTATTTGCTGTTTCACCTGCTGAGGAGCAGCTGTAGCACATGGTGCCACACACACACACACACACACACACAGAGCTGAAGAGTGAGCAAATCTCTTGCAGATGCAGAAGAGCATAGAAATATGAACTGCTTCATCAGCTTGTTTTTTTTTTTTTTTGTGATGCTTACGTGTTTTAATGTTTACCTTCTGCAGTTATGCATATCTTTTGCCGTGTCACCAGAATAGAGGGCCAATACTCCTTAAAGCATAGTTTATTGCTGCTAAAACCAGTAGTATGGGGTTTTGGAGAATGTTTAAATTTTTCAACAAATGGTCTTTAGATTATTTAGAAATAAATATTTTGTTGTCATACAAATGAAATCACAATTTATTAATTTTAAAAAAATGTGCACACACTCCAGCCCATAAGGTGGCAGAATGCACCAAACGAAACATGGGTAAGGATCAATTTTGACCGCTGGGTCAGATATTGGACAGATCTGTCACAGCCATTTACAATCACTTTAACTTAAAACACAACAACAACAACAACAACAACGGTTGTCTGTTTTAGTGTCTTTACAATGATAATATATTCAAAAGTTGTCTTCACACACACACACGCACGCACGCTCGCAACCCCCACCCCCTCCACCCCCATATCTTTCTACAGGACTGCCAGCCCGTCCAGAGTTATTCCAGGAATGCGTTGAACATGGCTGCCGCGATGAAGGAGCAGAAGACGGGACTGCTGGAACTTCGTGTGGCCGTGGACCGTTGGATCCGTGTGTTGGCCACTCTGACCGACGACGCGCTCACGGTTAATCCCGGCGAGGGTGCCGCGGAGCCGGCGAAACCCAACCCGACCCCAGTCGGTGCTCTGAACGGAGACCCTCCGAACCTGAGCGTGTCCCCAGTCCCGGAAACCATCACCAACGTGAAGCGCACGGTGAGAGTGACCAAGCAAGATGTTGGAGGACTCGGAATCAGTATTAAAGGTAAGAAGAAAGTGAATTTAAAACGGTGACATAATTTCCGTCACGCTCATTAACGGTCGGTTAAGTTTGAACTTTTTTTTTTTTTTTGTGAAGCACTTTTTAGGAGGACGCATACTTCGACAACTTGAAATATTTGAAAGCTAAATCCACATTAAGCACACAAAATGACACTTATTTAACTTTTAAATACCCCAGTCGTCATATGTATAAATATAGTACATTTTCTGATGAACTGGGCTCTGTTGTTTCCACAGTTCAAGCTGTGCGTCATCTCAGTAGGGATTCTTTCTGTGTCCCAGTCACCAAACAAGGCAATAAGTTTAACTGCAGGGAAAAGTTCAACGATGTCTTTCAACATTAATTTGAGTAATGCAAGTTTTGTTGGGGCAAATATTTACCTAATTTCTTGACTTTCTTTTTATAAACACCTGCTTCAAATAATATCTGTAGGAATCATTTGGAAAGTAAAAGAGCCCAACTTAATGGGCAAAAATAATAATTACATAAACTGTATTGTGTAGTGTGTCTGAATGTCAGTGGTTCTAAAAGTAGTGGTTGCACGGCCATTTCATTGGACAGCAAGGCAAACACATTTCTATTTTTAATATTTCCTGTACTTGTTCCACTGTGGGCAAATTGCGCTGATTTGCAATTTTATTTGTCTAGGTACAACAATAATAGTACTTTTGTAGGAACTGCGGTGTGTAAATTAAAATTAAAGTTGAAGGAGTAGTGGTGAGTGTGTCAGAATAATGTACAATGTGAAAATAGTACCAACTTCATTAGTGTTCTTGCAAAAAAGTTTGTGCTGTACAAGTTGTAGATGTAGGCTTTAAAATCCCACTAGACCCGGAGTGGCAAACAGGAAGCACAACTGCAGCAGTGTACTAAAGATGTTTAGAAGTTTTCAATAGGTCAATAGGTGGAGTCTCTGAATAAAACACTATTTCAAATCCACTGTGCTTACATATTAGTGGGCCAAGGTCTTGAACTCTCTTTAGTTACCAAACTGTACTTGCATTCCTTTGCGTATTACTGAGTGCCTCATTGAAGTCTTATCCGTGTGCTATTTCCTTAACCTGCAGCAACAAGCAGATATCGCAGTTGTGATCTCAGTGTAAAGGAGACTGGGTGGGTGGGGGATTTAAAGTATGTGATTACAAAAACATGAATGATAGTATGTTGTATGTATGTTTAGTGCAGTTTGAGCTATAGTTTCAGATTTTTTGGGTGATTAATTAAGCAACTTAGGTTTTTCTTTTCCTTAAGATTTTGGGGATTTCATATCAATATTGTCAAATGTAATGTTTTATCAATCAAACCCTGAGTCTGTAGATCTATCATCTTGACATTAGGTCAACCGGATTGAAGGTATACTTGTGTTATTGTTTCAAAAATGTGATTTGTTAACCTTATATTGAATAAATATTTAGTACATCGAACCATAGACCAGTATTAATGTCTGAGTGTGTACTCGTCTTAAGGTTACATGCAGTTTTGCGTATGCATGCTTTAACAGCACACCATGTGGCCACGTACTTACATGATGGACAGCTGTAGTCCAGTCCTGCTGTCATGTTGCCACCGTGGTTTGTCATTGTACTTCAGTGTGACACGTGTTAATTTTAGTCCTACCACCAACAAAGCAAGACCTTGATGACATATGTATAATGTCTATCTCAGTGGAAATGGGAGTCTTTAAGAATGAGGCAGCGTGTTATTAAAATACAATCACTGCTGCCACCGTGCTGACTCGACACTGGTGTGGTGCTCGTCATTCAAGTGCAAATGCTAATGTGAAGGAGGAACATGGGCGTAGTGCAGTGATTGAAAGTGTAAATATAATGCTGGTCAAATGTAAGAAAGGAAAAAGACAACGTGGAATAATAAATCACAGAAGAAGGGGCAAAACAAAAGAACCAAAGAAGGAAAGAACCGAATGACCAAATGAGAGAACACAGTAAAAGTTGTGGCTAGCTCACTCCACATTGTGAACAGCTGAGAGAAGCAGTCCACAGCGGGCAGTTGTCATTGGCCAAAGATGAAAGCTATGTGGCTGGGAGTGAAGCAGTCTGCTTGTGTTAATTTTAGGGAGCCCACCCCTGCCTGTAGAAAAGCACAGAGGCAAGTCGCCCTGCTCTCTCACATGTCTAAATGTAAGAGGAGAGCCCAGGAAATGAGGCTCCCTGCCTGTCCACATGGCCTCCTGTTCACAGAGAGGAGGAGTGTGATAACATTTACAACTAACTATATAAAACTAAAAAGCCAAAGTGCAATAAATAGCTACCATTGTTTTGTTTTCAAAATTGGAATAAACAATAAATTATATGTTGCTATCGAGAATAGTTATAAGAATAATTTGACGCTGGTTTGTGAAGCAAAACTGAAAGTTAACAAACAAATGAAAATCCTTCAATTTAAGCTGGCAATTAAAAAAAAAAAGGTTTACAAAAAAATCAACAATTACCACAAAAACAATGTGTTATATTTATTTATTTAATTTGTTTTTGTTTGAGAGCTCTCGCTCTGTGTACTATAGAGCAGAGCACCCAGAGTTTCTGGTGCTGCCGATCTTCAATAATATTATACTGTCTTTTATTGTGCTCTTATGTAACTAGATGCATAGATTAATAGTTATAAAAATGAATCTTCTTTTTGAAATTCCGCTTTTATGGAAGTTGAGTAAGATACCTCATCAACACAAGCTCATTGTTATACAAAAAATGTGTCTATGTACGTGTCATTAATGTTCAACCCGGTACCCTTCATTTACCTGTCATGGGTTGCTCCAGTGGCTCCATCAAACCTCCACTGCCATTAGCAGCAACCCTGCTGTCAGTAGAGTGACAAGCTGCCAGCTGGTGGGCACTAAACTGTATTTGTCAGTAGGAAATGGAAAAAGAAGGAAGAGAGGTGGGGTTATGGGACATATTGGAGGATTAGGGGTTGTATAAGGGGTGGTAAAAATGTCAAGCTTGTTTATTCAGCTGTCACATCAGAATGATGTAGTGACATTTGAAGTGAACCTGGAATTATGTAAAGAAAGGTTGGAAAAAAAATGAGCAAGGATTCATAGATGTATTGTTGATATACGCAATTTCTTTTGGCTGCCTTTTGAAGGTCAGATTCCCGAACTTTAGTTTGGCATAGTAAAATGGTCTTACAATAACTCCTACTATACGCCCCTGAAATGCTAATGCTTTGCAATGCTTTAATTCAGGCACTACTACACACCACTGTTTTCTTCTCTGCTTTTATTTAAAAATGTGGAAGATATTTTACCTTTTTTGCTGCCCAATTATGCACTACTTAAAATAATAAAAAATAAAAGGTAAATATTATCACTTGTCAAAAGGTAAAGTAAAGGTAAATATTATCACTTGTCAAAAGCTGAAATTCATCAGCTTGCTTTTTAGCACTTCTTTAAACCCCATGCATGGTTGAACTGATGTATGTTGCTAGACTACGGTGGCTACTAGGCCACTGTTGGTTTAATGACCACTCTGAGGTTGTGTCTGGGCCATATGTGGGACACAAGCCACCTTTTGATTAGCCTAATGCTACACCTTGGAAGTTAGCCTTATGATACTGACACTGTTTGTCATGCATTTTATTGGGTAATCACCAATAAAGATCGAGAACAATGCACTTGACCTTTGTTTATCTAGAGGAACACATTTGCAACAAACGTTAGTGTTTGACAGATGGATTTTTGTGGCCGTTGTTTTTCTTGCAGTGTGTAAGATTTACAGTTTCACTGTTACTATTACTTGTGCAGAAGTGGCTCCAAAAAAGCTTTTAGCATTGGCATGGCCCATGAATATTGCATAATTCTGTTTTTGAGTCCTTGGTACTGATGTTTCCCTTGAGGGCACGTTACATCAGCAACGTTAGAACGTATCTCAATATCTGTCAAAAGTTTTGGTTGCTGAGTTCTTTGAAAAATGTATGAATACAAGCTTGAATACAAACTTAATATATGTGCTCTTTAGTTTATATGTGGCTGGATTTAATCTCACTGTCTGATGAACCAATATTAATGTTGGTGTTTGCTCCTGGGAGAAATGTAAAGAGCACACTCTTATGTTTGCTTTTCGATTTATTTATATACTCAAAACAACCAGCATTTGTTTGACAGAGGACCATTTCTCACTGCTGAGTTTAAAAATGTCTGTTCACACAATGAACCACAAAGAAACAAATCCAAATGCATTTAAAGATCAATACAGTGAACTGTTTACCTCTTTCCTCTGCATGCTTAGAATAATATATCCAAGAGTTTTTAAATTGAATAAATCCCATTTACAATCAATCATTTGACAGAAAGTGAGAGGGTGCTATTGTTACTTTTCTTTTCCAAAACTGAGCGAGTTTGTACACAGTGGCTTTTAGAGTTATACTTAATTGTACTGAAAAGAAAAAAAAAAACAGAGGAAGAGGAAGGAACTTGCTGGAAATGATACCAAAATCAATTAAATATAATCCTCCTATTTATATATTTCCTGCAAATGCCAGCTCATAACATTTCTCAGCAATAAAAAAAGAAATGCTGCTGCTGACTAATGTCAAAACTCAGTGGTTGAACATGGCAGCCTGCTAAGAAATGACTTGACATATATAATCAAAATATGTGATAAATAAGACATCAGTTTATATTTACATGGTATTTCTTATATATTATTTCTTCATACGTCTTCTAATAATGTATTAGCTGCCTAAGCCACCACTGCCCCCGATGGTGGCTTAGTGGTTAAGGAAGTGGACCTGGGTCTGGAAGGCTTCAGGTTTGAGTCCACCAGTTGCCAAGTTGCCACTGAGGTGCTCTGAGCCTGGCACTGGATCCTCACACTACTGCCTGTGTGCCTAAGGCTGCCCCCTGCTGACTTTGGTGATAGGTTAAAAGCAGAGGTCACATTTGGTTGTGTACAGTGGTGTGCTGTGATGATATTCACATGACAAGATTCTGTGTCATATTTACTCTTCATCACTAATGACGACCATTATCCCCCAGCGACTGTACCGAGGTAAATCAAGGGCTCTTTGATTGATTGTCTTTTTGTCCTGTTAGTGTTCAAATGCAGTCAAAAACAAACACATTTTCTGATGTTTCTCGCAGGTGGGAGAGAGAACAAGATGCCGATCCTCATCTCCAAGATTTTTAAGGGTCTGGCAGCTGACCAGACCGAAGCTCTATACGTCGGCGACGCCATTCTGTCTGTCAATGGTTTTGACTTACGGGAGGCCACACACGATGAGGCGGTGCAAGCGCTGAAGAAAACTGGCAAAGAGGTCATTCTTGAAGGTGAGTTTTTTATTATAAAATGTAGTATCATGTCATATATTCAGTGCACGACTATTATACATTTGTCTGTACTAAGACACGACACACGAAGTTCCCTGTTCAAAACAAAAACAAAACACATCTCTAGAGTCCTGTGACGACAACTAAACACTAAACGTATATTCTCAAATGTAGTACTGATGTCGAATTTCTGAAGCTGTAACTGAATCGTCTAGAAATTAGCAAGTACCGTATACCCAGGAGTGTTTATAGGCTGGAGCTGCTGAAGAAGTCATCTGCTCTACTGACATTACCAGACTCTGCTCTGCCCCTGTTTTTTTTTAACTTGCATCAGCAGCTGTGAATTGTGATGTCACCAGGATACAGGAGTCAAAGACACTGTCTTACTGCACATATTATTTGATCTATTTTATTCTTTTCTGACTCAATGGTGAGTGAAGTTTTCTAATGGGCCCCTCTGTCCCAGGTACAAATGTAAGAAGAATTATTTTTAATTCCGTATATCTATCCAAACTTTACAGAATGTTCTCTTTGATGTAATGTCTTCCCTCTGTATTTGTCAATTTACATTCTCCTCTTATTGTACAGTATAGTATTTACTTCTGGGGCCATACCTGACATTTTTTGTCAACAGCCAAAATTAAAATATTAAGTATTGTAAATGGCACTATACAAATTATGTACCAATATTTAGGAGCAGAAATTGTACGCACGTCACATTTCATTACTGATGCTAAATGAAGAAGTTGAAGGAGAATCTAGTGTGCAGTCGAATAAATAAAATCAAATATAATAACAAATAATGAAGATTATAGAATTCTAAACACTGTCCTGAATTCTTGTCAGCACACTTTGGATTCCCACTTGCGTGTACATGCCCACTAAAAGCATCTCATGGCGGAGTACTTTGTCTTACATTCCATTCTCAGGAGCATCCAAGTCAATTTTGTTATTGTACAGTGTTTGTACTTTCCTAAGCAGTAACATGTACAACAAGCAGTAAATGTGTTGGCATTGGCAGGACCACTCAAATAACCTCAAGGAACCACCCGGGGTTCTTTTTCTCATTTTTCTAACAGTGACAAGGACAGTGACTGTGATGGAGACAGGCAGACCAGGCCATGGGGCGGCCAAGAACTCCCATAGTCCCCTTTTGCTTTTTGCTTGTTAAACTCTCTTGGATGTGTATTTTTCCATTGAATGTATGTATATAAATAATGGAAGGAGCCATGCAGGTTATGGTGGCACAGTAAGGTTGTACAAAATTAGAGGAATATTATGCTGCTTCTGGGGGTCACACAGTGTCTCTGTCATGTGGACAGTTGTTGACTCCTAAACTGTCACCTCAGTTAAGAGATCTGTGTGACATTGACTTACATAAAAGCTCACCAACAACACATGGACGTGGCTTCCCACATATTGTATCTACAGGCAGTACCCTTCAGGGTGAAAGATGACAAAAGACACATCCTTGCCAATGTGGGGATTGACTGTGTCAGGCTCATTGTTAAAGGCTCATTGGTTCTGGGAAATCAGGGAAGTCCAAATGTGCTGGAGTAACTGACACTGAAACATTTTCTGGGTTTTCTTCAGTCCAAATGTGCTGGAGTAACTGCCACTGAAACATTTTCTGGGTTTTCTTCATAGCTGTCATGTCATAGTAACAGTTAACTTCCCAGTAGCAGCATATTCCGCTCTGAAGATCAGCACCAGGGTCCTGTCCCTGTGACTGACATGGTGCAGGTACTTATGAACCGACTCAAATCTTCAGTCAAGGGGAAACCGTGTACGGGGGTCGGGGCAGATTTGACAGAGCTGCAGCCTGGCACCTGAAGTACTCAGGTACCTCACGCTGCTGTATGTTGAAATGCTTGATGCCCACTCGTTCTTTCTTCTTTCACACTGTTTCCTGTACTTTGACTGAGTGAGGCAATTCACCACCATGTTACTACTTGCACAGGAAGATAAAGAACTGTCTCGAATGGTTTGCTAGAGGTGTTTTAGTATAAAGAAGAACATGATCGAGCTGCCTGTTACAGACAGTGGACCTGCTAACACCACTTTCTTGATCCTGGATGATGTTTTATCGACCCAACACTATACACATCTTTAGGCTCATGTTGTGTATTTATCTCAAAAGATAATTTCATGAAATGACTACAAATGAACTGCAGCAAACCGTTTGTTGGCTGGTCATAAAGTTAATTGTCTAAACGTTATTTGAAAAGTGAACTGCAGGTTAAGGGTTAGCACTCAGCATGCTGCTAACATAGCAGCAAAAAAGAAAACCCTGCTATTGTCCTGTTGCTAGCATCCTCGAACTTGGCATGTTCAGTTGGAGAAGAATGTTTTCAGTACTTTTCTGGTTGGTCGTTCCCAACAAGTTTGCAATAGCTTCCCCGCAGTTAACCTTTAGGTTACATGTATTGATTTCAGAACACACACAGTACCCACATGAAATGATTGGATGCAACACTGCAAGAATGTGAAGGTGTCACATCATTACTATTTATTTAATATAATCAGTTTTCCATTTCCAGTAGATCTCAGTTCATTGTATCGGAGCATTTTTGTCCACATCTCTTTGTCTGATTCCAGGATCATGGGGCTGTTTAGCTAGAACTTACTTACTGGACTGAAGAAAGTCCAAAAAGGTGTTTCAGTGATACTGCGGTCACTTGGGCCTCCAAGCATCACAGCATGTGAAGTCTGAACATCAGGAAGTTTAAGACAAAAACAGAAAGACTTTTGAGTTCATAGCAGGACTGTAAAGAGTGCAGAACTAGTGTAGTTACTCCTGCTGTGCATTTGGAAGTTTGACAGTGGAGTCGGCAGGTGTTCGCTGGTCAATTTTCTTCCTTCAGCTCAAACGCATTTTCAAGAAAACAATCACTTTCCCTGTCTAATCGTTAAATCATCACAGATTGGTTATATGCTGAAAGGCTTGATTCAGTTTTTTAGAAATACTGTGTCTGTTTGAAACATTCAGTAACCGGTGCAAAAAAGTTTTAACAAGCACAGCCTTTCTTTTGCTAACTGATTGCATCACCCTTTTCTGTATCCCTACTATGCAGACAGTGATGCAAACAATGTTTTCTTTTAAACATTTTTTTATTTGATTGACTTTTTTTTTTTAATAGCTGTAACTGTTCTCTGAATTTAGGTTTTAACAGTTTTAAAAAGTTGACACAGTTTGGAACTTTATACAGTATGTCCTGCTAGTTTGAAGCTGAAACAATGTATCAAAATCTGGAGACTCCACGTCAGCAGAATCTTTTTGTCTTTGAAAGGGAGGCAACTAACTGCATGAAATTATAATTTATTCTGCTCGTGAACCATTACATAAACTTTCCATTTCAACGAACGAATGTGAAAACAGGGTGGAAACCAGAGTTTCCAGTGTTCCATGAGACGGCCTTTGAGCGGGTGAAGCCTCACAGTGGACCGGCATCAGTAACTGCAGTCGATGGAGCAGCCACAGCCAGAACTACAGTCAGGGGAAATTATTGCAAATCCCTCAGCCTCACTTGTCCACAGTCTGGTGGAAATGTGTTGATATCAGGCAGCTCACCCAGCACAGCTCTGTGATTAGTCGTGTCAGGAATCATTTCTACCCAACCCCCCCTGCAGTAGGCTTTTAGAGACAAAATAGGTTTGAAGGCTCCCCGAAGGGAGAGGGCTGTTGTGTGTGTTCATGTATTTTTTGAAAACCTGTCATTTCTTGGCCTGTGTTTGTGTGTGAATGTCTGTCGGACCGGGAGACAGAAAGAGAGCGGAGCAAATATCTGAAACTGGGAAGCACAAGGAAAATGAAAAGTAATGTTAAAAAATACAAATTCAATCTTTTTCAGAATGATGGAATCTGTGTCAAAGCATGACTGTATAATTATTAATATATTATTTGACTTATTGTTTCGTCCAATAATTAGTACAAATAAGAAGATATAAATCGCCTGTAATGTTTCGTGATGATCTTCAAAGCTAGGATTATGACATTCAAGAAGGAGAACTCACTCAAAACAATTAGTCAACCATCAGGAATGAGTTGTCAAACAAATCAGTGGTTGATTAGTTGCGGATAATCAACCTAATGATGTCGCCGTCTGTAAATTAGAGACTTAACGCTGCAGCACTGCTCATATCTGCTAAGATAATTGCCTATCTGTACATGCCGATACAGATTGCCGATACAGCATTTGGAGTGTGTTCGGCCAAATGTATTCCCACTTCTCCACACTCCATTATTTTCAGACACGTATATAAATATATCCCTCAACAAAGATATATGTTTCACAGAGTGTTGTGTTTCTCCAGATGTGAGAAGTGAGATCTTCTTTAATTCACACAGTTCGCACGTGTAAAACTCTTGGCATGTGTTTTGCACGCAGATCCAACAAACTCACAGTCACAGATGTGAGATGTGATGTTTGCCTGTTGACTTGTATCGATTCCTCGTGTGGGTGTCTGTAGCAACAGCAGCTAACCCATGTGGGCTGCGCGGTTCCTTCCAGTGACCCTTTTTTCACGTTTCATACCATAAACACAACACCTGAGAAGTGTTGGGGAAAAAACAGAAAGCTTTGATGAGACAACAAAAACAATCCCCCAGAGCTAGCCTTGTCAAGTGTTCTCAGTCGTCCTCTATCCCCGGCGTATGTTCCAGGAAAGTCGTTTTTCTTAGTGTTATGTTAAGACGTGGTTCAGTCAGGGAAGAAAAGAGAATCACTGCTTCGTATGGGAGTGCGAGTGCAGGGCCGTTCAGCAGTGTTGTGCCATCTTGGTGTGCATTAAGGAGCTGCCTTAACTTTGGTTAGATTAGTGACAAGTGCTTTATTATCTAATTATAATCTTCTTATTCCTACTGCTCTGACAGAATAATTATAACTCTGAGAATAGAAATAATGAAACGTCTTAGCTTTTTCCTCAACTAATACCTGAGTGTCTTACTACCTGCTTCTGACTCATGAGTCATTATTGGAAAGGCGGTAAAAATTCCTTAAATATACTTAAAGGTGAACGGAGCCATGAAAAGCTATTCATTTATAGAAAGAATTATAGGTGTTCTAGTGCCTCTGAGCAGTCATGCTATAAGTTAAAAGCATATTGTTGGCTTTAGAACAAGAATTCTGATCCCAGTTGCTGTCCGTTTAAGTATTATCACCTACGTATATACGACCTTGCCCCCTTTTCTGGATGGACATCTTTACTTGAGGATGCCAAATACTGCAGATTTCTGCAGCCCATAAATCACAGGGTTGTCTTCCAGGACCAGTGAACGTTGTGCAACTGAAGAGACAGATGAGTTTTTTCCACATTATTATTCCCAGATTTACCTGTTTCTCCCTTTTGTAGTTGCGTGTGTTTGAATTTTCTGTGTCGTGTCCACGTTTCCGCCGCCGAGTTTCTTGAACTTCACAATCAAAAGGACTCACTTTAGAACATTAGTTTTGACTTCTGCTGTGTTTCAGCCAGAGTAATGGTCCCCATCTTTACTGTGTTTGTACTGTGGGACAAAAATAGACTACATAAGAGAAATGGACAGAGTCACGCCAGGTGATAAGTGATGGTTTTTGTATCTTTGTATTTAAATCTGTGACTCAAAATTCAAATACTTTTTCTTAGTATAATGTAAGAAAACATTTTTCTGAAAAGCTCCTGGTCTCATGTTCTAGTATTAGGACTGCTCTGATAGCCTATGATGTCATTCGTGATCCCTTACATAGGATTATCACATAATCCAAAAAGAGAAAATGGAACCTGATGCCACATTTTACAAGTGGACATTGGACTCCTAAAATTAGCAAAAAAAAAACATAAATATTGTCATTTTTCCTTAGAATAAAGAGGTCAAGTAAAGTAATTTTTCAATCATTTATAAATTGACTCACCTTTTAAAGTCCTAGAAGTGTCCTTCAGTGGCTCAAAGAAGTGATTTAGGTAACACGGCCTTTTAAAATCAAAACAAATTGGTATGGCTTAGGGAACAATTATGATTCCTGGTTCACGGCGCTCTTCCCAGTCAGACCTGCTGCTGTGACAACATTAGGCTTACACTCAGTGAAGGAATGGATTAACCTGTTAAATAACGCAGCTCTATTAAATTCCAACCCTTCTCCCACTGTGGCATTTGCTCAGCTTCCCACTTCACTGCCCCCCGTCCCCCCCCACTGCCCTCATTCAGGGGCCCTTGTTAAATCGGAGGCCACTTTGTGCCACTCTTCTCACTTCATTGCTGGACCAGAGTAATGTCCCTGCAGGCAGACATTTCTCAGACAATAATTAGATACTATAACACGCAGTACATGTAAATACTGAATATACTGCATAAAGTCAAAATAAATAAATAAATATTGAATGAGGGAGGATATCAACAGTCGGTTGTCTGAGTCTATCTAAATGTGTTATTATGTCCGTGATTACATTTTCAGCATAGATCCTTTGGCTGTGCGCACATTCAAAATTGAAAAGGAGTTGTTTGTGTTCATTCCCATTCGTCAAACAAAAATAAATTGCAAATAAGGCTCATAAGTCACACATCAAGTTACCTATCACTTTAAATCACCCTGAGCACATGTACTGTGGACAGGTCTGACAAACAGGGACTGAGTTTCAATTTACTGCAGTCAGGAAATAGATCTCTAGACTAATTATTTAAAAAGTAAAAAGAAAGTAAGTAAACAGAAAAAGAGAAGAAACTCTTTCCAAACAAATCTCCAAACAGTTTTCCCTCTGCCTCCTCCAGTTATCGTTCCCTTCACTTCCACTTTGTTGACTTGGCATGAGCGGGTCTCCTGACACACTGGCAAAGTAATCAGATCTGTATTTTGACAGCATGTTATTTGGTTATGTTTGATTCAATGTGACTTCTTAACTCTGTCAACCTAGTGTTTATCTGTTTACACCTTAAACCTTCATGAATTAATCAGCCAACCTAGTGTTTATCAGTTAACACTGTTAACACCTTAAACCTTCATGAATTAATCAGAATTTTTTTTAAATTAATCTCTACAAAATCCTTGGACTTGATTATTCGTAATTTCTTCTGCTGGATCATTCATGATCAATCGTATGATTTTCTGTGACTAATCTTGATTATTCATATTCCAATGTGCAGTTCAATAATGAATTTAAATGATATATATTGCGCCCCCTTTTTTTCAATAGTGCAAGTGCAATTTAACTTCAGTAACATTAGGTTGGCTTTCAACTAAGTATAAATAAGTATGTATTTATTTATTGAAAATTGAAGAGAAATAAAATGAAACCTGCTTCATAGTTAATACAGCCTGATGGAGAGAAAGTATAAACAGATGTATTTAGATGGTTCTGGTACCAGTACTGGGAGTTGTATGAAGAATTTACCTGCCCCAGTGTGGAGGGGTTTTATAGGAAAGGCTCTGTGGTTGCATAAGTTGCATATGTCCTTCTGTTTTGTTTTTTTTTTTTTTTTAATCCTGAAGCTGTTTTTTGACATGCTGATCTATCAAATACAATATTATGTCTGTTGGTTAAACAGTGGTTATTGTTGCACAATCCACTTTGTACCCGCTATAAACAAGTCTGTCATTAGTCTCAGCGTCAGATTCTATTTGCTGACATATTAATTTGGCTCCATAATGACTTCTTCTCTTCACCTCTGGTGCCCTCAGTACACTGAACAAAACTGCAAGTGTTTTTCTCGTATCTTTGCGCCGTTATTTATGAGGTTGTTGTGTTCCAAGACATCTCTCCACATCAGTGGTGTAACACTGGGGCATTCTTTGCCTGACATGGTTTCCAGAGCCAATAACATACCATTGAGGTCGTTGGCTGGCCAATGACATTCCACCCGCTCCCACGGTAACCAAGCTGCGGGGAGGAGGGGGTGGTTGCTGGCAGTAGCTCAGACGCTAACAGGTCAATGCCACTTCTTCACCAACACATTACCATCAACCTGCTGTTTTTGTTGTAGTATTTATTACTGCGGTTTTGTTTTGAACCAGAACCAGAAATCTGTTCACAATTTTATCAATTTTAGGAAAACCATTATGCTTGTTATCATCCGTGTGCCTCCGGGAAATTAAAATTCATAGCAGTGTTATGTGTGATATATATAAGTGACACATGATACGTGTTAGCAGGGTATGCTAAGTCGTGATGAGCACCATTGAACTGTGGAGCCGTACTCCTGCAGTAACTGAACTTAATGTACACATAATTTTAATAAAGAATTCTAAACTTAGAATACTTAGAACTTAGAATAATCCCCCCTGAGAACACGGCTAACAGCCACAGCCTCTCCTTAAATGTAGATGCACTTAAATAAAGATTTAAGCACCAATGGCCTTTAGTTTACAAAACTGACACCTGATACCAGTTGGTCACTGCTCCTTCAAGTTTGGTGGCAAACCTAGAGTTTAACACTTGTGTAACCAATTACCTCTGTTTAGAAAAATGCAAATGTGAAAATTTATATGAGCGTGTAGTAATATTTACTTTAATATCTCCTCCGTACTATATGTTTACTTCAATCCAAATACTCAGCAGTGTATGTCAAGTTGAGACAGTTGAATCAGTGTGTGCATGCCTCTGTGTGTGTGCGCTCACACTGCGCTAATTCGATCAGATTACTTGTATCAGAATGTGCTATAGTGTGCTATAATCAGCACTAAGGCAAGGTCAGACAAGGTCAAGCCAGGCAGCAGGATTTGCACGGTTTAGTGTGACAAGTGTTGCAGTAAAAGCCTTCCATAGGATTCTGCAAGAGAAGTGAAATGAACTACATGTTAAACCACACACACACACACATATGCACACACACACACATGCACTCCTACACAAACTGTAAGAAAGTAGTTTAACTTGCTGCCAGATACGTTTAAGTAATAACAGTGTCATCGCAGCTATTTTTAGCGCCGTATTAAATGTGCCACCACTGGTAATCATGGCAACGTATCTTTCTGAGTTGTTTTCTTTTTGGTCCTTCACCAAGGCCTGTCATTCATCTTCAAATCTTAGTGTATGTTTCAGGCATGCTAGAGCTTTGATTGGACGTGGAACAGTGTTCGAAGGATTGAACACGATGATCAGATAACGGTCTCAACTCCCTGCCCTGTGTTCCATCCATTAGTGAACTTTTCAAGGAATCCTGCAGATTTTTCATTGTACTTCAGCATAACTTTTCAGGCTGCTTCATTAAAAAAAAACACAAGGCAGCACTTGTCCAGCAACAGAAATGCAGTAAACTTTACCTTCTTTTTTCAGTGTGTATACTTTTTTTTCGTCACTGCTTGATTCTTTTTTTTAGTGCAAAAGGATTTTGAATTTTACCGTCTCACAGTTTTAAAACAAAGCTGCCGTTCTTTTTCATCATATTAAGTCATCCTACCGGAGGTCAAAGAAGGACTAAAAGAACACTCCACCGCTAAGGAAGCATTCTGTGCCAACTTCCAGCACACTGTGCTGCAGACGAGCAAGTCAGAATCATTTCGACTGCCCACACAGTGATATTTTGAAACACATCATCCTGTCCGTACAAGATAGTGTGAGAGAATATTGGCCTTTACCTCCCACTGTTTGTGTGACATACAATATGTATGTATACACATGTATGTATTTACACACATTTATGTATGAACATTCTTAAAAAAACCTGTGTGATCCGTGTTTTTCGATGGATGTGCTCCAACAAATCGTTCCATTTACATGAAGGTCTGAGGGATGATACTGTTCCAAGGCAACGATTGAGAAGCCCAGACATTTACATTTCAACAGGTTTTCATTCAAAGTCGACAATTGTTTCTGGATAAAAGTGCGGAGTCGTCCTAGTGCCTCACAGCTCCATCATGTGTCTCTTTAATTTTATCTCAGCCTGAGCTGTTCTCCTGATTTGCTAATTCTAATCCCCTACTTTGGGAACACTCTTATTGAAAGTCTTTCACATCTTCAACTCTGCCATCTTCAGCTTAGCCTGCAGTCTGTCATATCAGCTCGTATATAAATCTCCTGTTTTACTCCTACTGCTATTCCCTTCACCGTCACACGTCACTTCGGATACTTGTCATCACCTCATTCGACCGGCAGCACCTTCTTCTACTTTCTTCTCTTTCTTCTCATTCTACTTCTGCCTCTTCCTAAATTCTCCTTCATCGTTCTTTCCTATCCGTCTTTTCTTCCTCCTTGACTATTTCCTTTTTCTCTTATTCTCCTTATCCTTACTTCTACTTCCTTGTCTCTCATGTCTTCTCCCACTGGGCCTTGTACCTCCCCTTTTCTCCTCCTCTCATTTCTATCCCTCCTTTTCCTTTTCCTCATTCTTACTCATCTCCTCCCTCCGCTCCTCCTCATCCCTGTCCACCTCCTCCTTCTCTTTTGTGCGCCGTCTCTTCCCGTGACTTTTCGCTGACAGGAGAGAATGTAATGAATTAGTGGGTTCTTGTTTGGAGCACTCCTAAGATTTAATACCTTTGACCTTAATCAATGAATCATCACGCCACCTTCTGGTAGAAGAGGGGATGAAAAACCGCACAGTTCCTTCTGTATGACAGTGACCACAATGGGATGATTTAACCCTAAAGGTCAGACTGACGTCTTTGCGATGTTTCCTTATGTCATCTCTCACTCCCGTTGTCCCAGCTGCTCTTCAGGGTCTGACCCCGCCCTCCTCCTCTTGCTGCACTGTAACTGTGCAAGACAAGCACTTGACACTTCCCCAGTGAAACCAGAGCCCTGCCTTCATCCATTTGCCTTATGCCTAGCCATGTCCTCTAGGGCTATTTTTACTCCAACAGCGGCCACTTCTTCCAGACCTATACCACAGCCGAGCGGCTGAACTGGAGCATAGGCTGTGTGTGTGTGTGTGTGTGTACACGTATGTAGGTATGTGGTAAAATTGAAGGGGGGAAAAAAAAGTGTCTCCACAGCAAGATATAATCATACATTAATATTTACT
This sequence comes from Cynoglossus semilaevis, assembly GCF_000523025.1. NCBI lineage: Eukaryota > Metazoa > Chordata > Actinopteri > Pleuronectiformes > Cynoglossidae > Cynoglossus > Cynoglossus semilaevis. The sequence goes on from NC_024317.1 coordinate 18,958,058, forward strand.
GCCTTTTACTGCATCACTGACCGCAGCAGTGTGTTAATGTTCTGAAGAGTGACCATTAGCTGCTGCTTCGCTGCTTTAAATCTCTGCTGTGGCTTCAATCTCATTATTAAAAGAAAAAAGAAATGACTGTAGAATTGTCCAATCACATTAAGGCTACGAGGCAGTTGCAGTCAGCATTTGTTGTATTAGCAGGAAGAAAAGTGTTCAGTGAAAAGAGTTCAGACTTGAAGGATAGAATTCTTTTTTCAAACCAGAAAAAGATATTGGAAGATGTTCTCCTATTGGACGAGGGAATAAACGAAACAACAGACACTGGTTGTCTCAGTTAAACCCTGACATCCTCAGATAACCCTCACTACTGTGAATTAAATATAATACTGAATATTCTTTTAACCAAAACACATAAATCCACATAAGTATAAATACACAAAGTAAAAGAAAAAGAGTAAAACATTTATTTGGGGTCAGGATGACCCTGGGGTCAACATAAAGGAGTAGTTCAGTCTATTTTAAATTAATTAAATAATTTAAGGAAGTTGAAAAAGTTTAAAGTTTAAATGATGTATTATTTAATAATATTTAGATTTGAGTTTAAATGACACATTTATAGTGATATTTGTGATATTTCAACTTTTATTGGAGATTTATATATGTGCAACACTTCACCACAGATTTTGTATTTTGGCTGCAAAGTAATGAAGAATTCTTTTCAGATGGTTCTGTCTTTTCTTCTCCAGCTCTTTGAAGCTGCTCTAAATAGTTTCTACATTTTTCGGCACATCTCTGAAGCCAGAGGCTGCATATTCATATTCACAAATTCCTTCGCGCTCTCTCCTCGCTGCCTCCTCTCCATATCTAATTCCCTTTTTCTCTGTCTCTAACCGTCTCCCTCTGTTCCTTGTTCCTGCTCCTCTCTGCTTCAGTGAAGTACATCAAGGAGATGTCGGCCTTCTTTAAAAGTTCTGGGACTCCCGGCGCTGGCCTGCCATGGGACTCTCCCCCGGCCACTCCACAGAAGGGCACTGAGCCGCTGTCAGCTGAGGTGAAGGAGCCTCGCATCATCCCCCTGAAGATGTGCCAGGTGTCACGAAAACAGTGCCCCCCGGACACAGAAAACAGGTACTGTAAAGGAAGAGTTATGGAGATGCTCTTTCTGCAAATGTCTCAAACTTCTGTCCTCTCTTCATTTTGTGTCCTCTGATCTCTCCTCATCCAATCCTTCATCCGTGGCTTCCAGGTATTTCGAGGTCATTTCTGCCAACAGGAAGAACTCTGTGTTTCTGCGGGCAAAAGACCCAGCAATGGCTCAGTCCTGGTACAATGGGATTCAGGCCGGCGCTGCCAACCTGTTACCAAGAGTGAAGGAGGAGATGAGGCACATGCAGCCAGGAATGGAAGTGAAACATCTGGGCTGGGTTTCAGAACAGGTCTGTAAGACAAACAACAGGATGGTCCACAGTTTAGTCAGGACAGTTTAGTCAGGACTTGAACTTGAGTTCTATGTTAAACTCTGTGATGTGTGTGTCTACTGGGAAGGTCTCTCAGGGTCCAGAGAGACCGGTTCTAGCTGTGTTGACTGACAAAGACCTGCTCCTGTATCCATCGTTGCCTGAAAGCAGAGAGAGTCTCAGCAACCCGACGAAGAGCCACGCGCTCATCGCTACAAGGTTCATGTGCAGTCATTGTTTGTTGTTTACAAGTCTGTAAGTTAATCATGATTTGATGAAGTTAGAACATAATGTTTGAGTCTGAGTCAGTGTTTATGAAATAATATTTCTATTCCAGTGTCTTTGGTTTCAATACTTTCCAGTTTCTTCTCTGATCTGTTACAGGGGATATAGAAAAAAAATCATAAAGAAACCTGTCATTAGCAAGATAGTCATGTCAGATTTTATTTTGGTTCAGTTCATCATCATATCATTACATGCTGCAGCCACAGTCATATGAAGGACATTAGTGGAACCAGAACCTGTGACTCATACATTTTTTTCTCTTCTGTCTTTTTCCGGTGTTGTCCACACCCTACTGTCCACCAAGGAGACATCTTCTCTGCAGCACATGTTTCATTGATTATCTTCCCTCTGGACTTTTTCATGATTCTTTTTCTCACGCTGCTTGTTTTCCAGACTGGTCCACTCGGGCCCGGGAAAAAGTTCCCCTCTGCTCGACTGTGAGCTGTCGTTTGGCCTGCGTTCAGGCACCAAGCAGGGCGTGGAGACCCATGTGTTCAGGGTGGATTCTTCCAAGGACTTGTCCACCTGGACTCATCTGCTGGTGGAGGGCTGCCACAACGCAGCTGAGCTCATCAAGGAGGTCAAGACGGGTGCGTGTGTCTGGTCAACTCTTTCTCCAACTACAGTAGATACCCCACTGACCCACTTTATTGACTTATTTATGTTCTATTTCTTCAATGTTCCTGCAATGGAATCATATGCAGTCATCATATAACAGTAAACTTTAACTGGATAAAATGAAGTTTTCTTTGACAACTGTAAGCCATCAACTGTTTTTCTCTCATTCTAAATGAATCGTTAGCTGTTTTTGTGTTGATTTTCTGCTTAAAATTGGTTAAAAAAATCTCAGACATTGTAGTGGATCAAACATCCTGATATGACAGGATCATATTTATGTTTCAAAACATTAACTTATTTAGTTTTTAAAAATCTGCAGATTATGTTTTAAGGATGTTTTTCAAAAATCTTTGAAATTCAAATTTGTAGGTTAACGTTGTGTAATAGTGTTATGTGGACATACAGTGGCCTCTGCTGGTGGTATTTAGTAGTACATCGTTATTTCGCACATTACAGTAGCAAAACTTGGATGCTTTTCATGTCGAGTTGTTGTTGTTTTCAGACTTTCTTATTTTTTACAACTGTTGTGTTTGAACTCTTGTGTTTTTTTTATCTTTTCATCAGCCTGCAGCTGGAATGGAAAAGATTGCACCCTGGGCGTCCACATCGACGAGGGCTTCACGTTATTCACCGAGGAGATGGGGGTCAGGAAAAGTATTCTCCTCCAGCAGCCATTCGAACGCCTCAAGATGTCCTCAGACGATGGCGTACGCATGATGTTTCTCGACTTCGGTGGTCCGGAGGCAGAGATTGTGAGTTGTGAAACAAGTCAGTAATAACCTAATGATTTTACTAGTGTTCTTAACTTTCATGTCTCTTTCTTTTTCTCCCAGCAACTGGACCTTCACTGTTGCCCCAAGACCATAGTCTTCATCATTCACTCCTTTCTTTCTGCAAAGGTCAAGCGACTCGGTCTCCTGGCATGATAGTGGCCAACGCTCCTGGCCAACGCTCCTGAACATCAGCAGACGACTGTAACACACCAGTGTATTGGATCCAGGGATGGAAGTTCTCTAACCTGCTTTTTTTTTTTAAAAGGCCTCTAAATTCACCGTGGTCTTTGGTCAGGGGTCTCCTGGTCGTTCCAGTAAGAGGAAGAGGAACCAAGACGGCAGCAGTGACATCGTTTGTTGAATGGGGTTGACGTGAAGTCATTAGAATATACTACGCTGAGTGAGTGCCTGAAACTGTACTGTACGTCATCGACACCGACCTGCTCCATGCGTCGGACTGTCAAAGGTACAAACTGGCAGTGGATTCAGACACAGCTGCAAGTCCAGAGAAGTGGTCACATGGTCGCTGGAATCATGAGAAGATGAGAAATGAAGTCACACGTTTGATGTTTGAGACACAGACACTTCCTACAGCTCCCTGAAACGTCTTTAACACATGATTGGAGAAATAGAATATTTAGTCTTTTGGTTTTGTTTCCTTTTATATATATATATATATATAAATAAGCGCAGAGTGAGTCTAATACAAACACAGTATTTTAACAGTTGACTTCCTGCTCATTCATTGTCTAGTATTCTTTACCCACAGTTCCGAGGACAATGGCGTGTCTTTGTGCTCGTTGGCTGCCTGCGGAAGTTTGAACCACGGTGCCTTGCAGGTGTGTAAAGAAGGCTCAGGTCAGCGGACGTGTAAGGGATCTGACATCGTCCGTCTTTGTGTGTCATGACACTCTGTCACAGACGTCTTTGACAGATCTGAGTGTCCTTTGTTTGGTTAGTTTCTGTTTGGTCTGACGAGTCATCGCAGGACTTTGTCACAAACAAGATTTTCAAAGCTCTCTTAGAAAGTTGTTTTTATGAAAGGCAGCTTTAGTGACATGACAGATCACCATATGATCCGAAGTAACAATACTGTTTGTCAGTGGATCCCTATCTTATTCTGTAGCGCCACCTTTTTGCAAATCAGAATACTGTCAAGTCTCCCCCCATGTCAAACTATTACTTTACACTGAACTTTATTGCAAATTGCAATTTCCCCACTGGAACAAATAAAGAAAATATTAAAATGAATTTGTTGACCCACTTGGTGGGGCGCCCCCAACTTTGGGAACCACTGCTTTATAGTATGCTGTTTGTGTCAAGGTGGAAGTTGCCTTCACCCTGAGTTTTTTTTTTTCATGAAAGATGTTTTGTGATAATTTACCAGAATATTAAACAGTGCACAGTACTGTAAAAGTTCAAAGTACTACATATACAATTTCAAGCAAATGTAGTGAATTAGACATTAAACTGCAAAAAATACGGGTCGCGGGCAGCACGTGTGTCGATCATGGTTCATCTAGGATGAACTTTTTGTTGAGATGGATTTTTCCTGGGCCACTGAGTACACCTGGCAGTGGAAGCTTTTAGGGAGCAAGGGTAAAAAAAAAAAAATCATATTAGAATTCAAACTCTCAACGTTTCCTCAACACACAATGACCCAGTGTTGTTAAGAAGAAGCTTCTGGTTTTCCATATTTGCTTTAAATAAAAAAGAGTGGGCTATATTTAATGTACGCACCTGCCTAAAACATTTGCACAGTACTTGTCCTGTATATTTTTAATTGCAGCAAATGAAAATTAAGAATCCTCCTTTGACAATGTTGTCATTGTATCTACTCTAAACCTAATAATCATCTAGAGAAGGAAACAAAACAAAAGTTATTAATTTTTAAAAAATAAAGTTCCTGATTAAAAATAAGCCTTTCAAAAGTACCACACACAGTCTTTTTGTTAGGACTTATCACATGACCGTTTATTAATGGATGACAAATAGTCGGCTGACAGAGCGTCAGTCCAGCTAAGCTACAGATCTTTGAATAAGCTAAAATAGTGAGTATGAGACTTTAAAAAAAAAAAAAAAATACTATATTTTCTGTATCATCAGCGAGCACTGAGTCTGATTATGTTAGAAAATATACTGGTTTCATCAGCGAGCACTGAGTCTGATTATGAAAGTATTGTCTCCACTAACATGATCTAATTTAACAACCTTATATAAGATGTTGAACTGATGCCATTCAAAGTGTGTGTAATGTGCCTTTACTCTGTGTCAAGCCCATTACCATCAACTCTTACCACGCTCTCTCTTCAGCTCTGCACATCAATATGTGTACATATATGTATACAGCATGTATATATAAATATACATGTGTATGCATTATATATATACACATATACATATATTTATATGTGTATGCATTATATATATACATATATACATATATTTATATACATATATTCACTTAAACACTAAGAACTTGCTTTGAAGAATTGTATATTCTTATTTAAAACACAGGTGTGTCTGTAGGGTTGTTTGTACATAAACATGTAATAAACTTTGATAACTTTTAGTGTGTCATATATAAACTGTAAAAAAAATGTCAACGCTGACATCTTCAGTCTGTCAGTGTAGTGTCTGTATGTTTTCACCATGTGTCCAGGTACTCTGATTTCAGTTGACCGTTGGTGTGAACGTGAGTGTGAATGGTGGGTCGTCTCTGCATGTGGCCAATGAGGTGGACAGGAGCAGTGTCCAGGGTGTAACTCCGCCCCCTCGTTAACTGCTGGGAATGGCTCCACCTGTGGCCGTGAAAACTGCTGAGTCACAGCCGTGGTGGATTCACAACTGACAACGGCTGCAGCTCCCATAGTTTGGGACAGAGCAAGAGAAATCCAGGTAGATATGGGAGTAAACACACACACACACACACACACACACACACGACACATCATACAGGCAGGTTATGATTTAACTAAATAGTTTCTACTCTGTTAATATTTATTAGTTTCTGATTTGAGACCTTTTTTGAAAACAGATGTCAGAACTTATTAAAATGACTGAACACATTTAGAAAGTGACTTAAATGTATGCAGTATGTATTTATTTATCCAACATATAACTACAATACCACTACAATACAATACCACCCTGGAGTAGAATTAAGTGTACTTTGTTCATTGCTCAGAAATGTTGTCGATTTGACAGACATAAAACGTCAAAGTGTTTGTCAAAGAATTGTAAACCAAATCAAAGCTAATAGAAGTATATATTTAACAAATAACAAAATGTAGTTGCTCAGTGAAAACACACAAAATGCACTTCCCTTGTCTTTGTGCTTTATACCAAAGAAACATTTTAAGTTTTTTATATTTTTACAAAGCAACTTTTTTGCTATTTTAGAGTCAGTTACTTGTATAGAAATCAAAGGTTTTTTTCATCATTTTTAAGTCTTGTGTTTTGCCTGGTCACGAAATCGAAGTGCAGTGTGGGTGCTGTAGTTTATGGAAACTGTACAACCGTTAACGCACGCTTGTTTAGAAAGGAGAATTAATTACCATGCATATTCTGTTGACACATGGTATTTAATCACTGCATTTAACCCAGTACTTGTCAAATAGTGGGGCGGGGCCCCTCTGGGGGGTCGTGTTGAGGTGCCAGTGGAGGGGGTGGGCGTGAGGGGCTTCTAGTGGAATATGGCACGCTGGACATAAGTGTACCACTGCTGTAATGCTTAAATGACAACAAGCCTGCAGCCACTAGGTGGCAGCAAATCATACAGTGATTTGTACAGATAATAATGAACATGTGATCAGGTTCTCAGTAGTATTTTAATTTGAGGGGGTGTGGGTCGGAGGGTGGGAGTGGGAAAACATTTCTGTCCCCAAAGGGAGGGGGGGGGGTGCATGACACATGTTAAGCTCTGGTGGACCACATAAAAAGATTTGCCGGGCCAGATGTGGGCCATAAGCCTTGAGTTTGACATATGTACATTAGTCCATGGTAAAAGGAGCCGACTAGCTGTTAGCCTATTATATTATTTACTGCTGTGTGAGACAGTGTTATCAGTGAGGCACAGGTGCTGTTTGTGAAAGTGTGTGTGTGCACATGTGCTTTTCAAACAGTCACACACACACACACACACAACTGTTAGAGTCTGGTAATAAACACTGACTTGTGTATCAGCCTTTCAAATCAGAACAGAATGATCCCGTATCTGCTCTCCTCCCTCCTCTTTTACCTCTCAGTCTCTCTTGTTGCAGCGTTTCCACGGCAACCGCAGAGCGCTCTCAGATTGGCTGTGGCCGTCTCTTTCCTGTGAACCTCTGAACTGTGATTTTTTTTTTTTTTTTTTTTTTTTTTGCAGCTGAAAATTGCCAATCATTGTCTGGGGTTGTGTTGTGAGAAGAGACGGTCAATGATTGTGTGTGAATATGTTTTGATTAGCAAAAATGGAAGGGCCAATTTGGAATGCTAAGAGAGTGTGTTTGGTGATGGAAGGGGCCACGGAGAACATGTGGCAGTCGAATTAAATCCAACCTGCAATCTTGTTCTTTTGTGTTGACGCCAGACGAACAAACAGTACGACAGACACAGATAAGGAACAATGACTCCAAACAGTCACCGTGGTGCATCAAGAGTAGGACATCAAATATTTGTACTTCTGATCAACCGAAATCAAAGACATAAAAAAGGGGGAAACACACAAACATCCAAATTAAAATAATAGTTTTATTGCAGAGTTCAAATGTGTCTTCACTCAGTGAAGAATTATAAAAAAAAGATCCAATCCATTCACGCCACATACCTTAATAAAGCCACAAATGTCTGAGGGGTTTTTTGATTAGAAGAACAAGACATTTTACAACTTGCTACAAGAACCCATGTTTTGCTGCAATTTTGATCAAATAACGGCTTTTCAATAAAGGCCATAAAAATCTCGCAGCCCAGCTGCTGCTGCTGCTGCTGCTGCTGCTGCTGCTGCTGCTGCAACAAAAGACAATAACGTTTCAGTAAACCTGGTTTTCTCTCTCTCTCTTTTTTAGCCCTGAGAACTCTCCAGCTTGTGGTTAATTGTTTCATCAGCTCAGTAAAAAAGCTCATAAGTTACAAACCTTCAGATTGTACGTCAGTGAAAAGGATTCAAACCTATCCACTTGTGGCTAATTCTTTTTTCTTCGTGATAGCTGAGCATACTGTTGTGAGTGGTTTTTGAAATTAAAAAAAAAAAGTTGCACGAACCAGTTTGAACACAAATCCAATTTTCTTGTCAGTTTGCCTCTTTTAGAGAAAGAACCAACATTTTATGAAATTCGGTTTGCCATTGTGTTCTGTGGATTTCTAACTGATGAAAAGGTCAACACGTGAGGTATTAGACTAATAGGTGAATGAACCAAGATAGCCGACAGGTGGCAGTAGAATCACGAAGAAGAGGAAAAACAGAAAGTGGGATTGTGTGTAGTACACCTAAAGAGCCAATAGGGGTCTATGTAGGGCCATCCATAGAACTCGAGAGAAGGAAAGAGGTGGGGGGAGGGGGGGGGGGGGGGGGGGGGGGGGGGGGGGGGTTGATTAGTTCTTATAATTCAGAACAGGACATCCCACGATATTCACTGCTCTATTTTTACGTCTCTCTCTCTCTCCTTCTAACACTTAAAGCGGCAGAAAGTGGATGGAGGGCAAAAATTAATACTAAAAAGCTCAAGCTGAGTTATTCATATTCCAAAAGGAGGAGAAGAGTCTTATCTGTGTTTCTCACACTCGTTCATTGTGCTTCTCTTCCCTGAAGCGTTTAAATTAAAGAGAGATTCACGCAGCAGATCTCTCCTGGAAGTGAACAATGGGGTGAAAAAAAAAAAACCCCAACCAAACCAAACATTGACTGTAGTCCTGTCAGAATGTTTCAACCATTCAATCATTCAGTAAGCAGCTCCAGTATTATCTTAATCAATGTAGGGTCAAGTGTGAGTCATCTCTGGCTGCTTACTGGGCAAAAGAAGAGAGGAGAAGGGCAAAAGAGGGGAAATCACCGTAAGAATCTGTTTCTGTTCTTTGACAACTACAACCAAAATCTCATGTGTTTTTTGTTTTTTTTTTTCTGCAATTTTCACCTTTGTTCTTTATGGTTCACGTTCTCCTGGAGGCTTGAATTATTTTTCCTGCTATTGCATGGAACAGATTCTTTCTTTTTCTCTTTTTCAGTTCTCGCTCTATTTTTTTTTTTTAAATACAGTTATCACTCCTGTACGTCTTAAAAACCACGTCAGGGTTATTATTAAATACGCCGAAGCCAATGGTGTTTTCGCTCAAGTAAGCTGCTTGGAAATATTCCATCAGCCATTTATTCTTTCCAAATGTAGTTATGAATTTTAAAGTAGGCTTGTACGACTAGAGGAGAGGAAGGTGTGACTGGAATACTGAGCCAAACCTGCCTGTTGGTATTTTTTTTCCCTTATTCTTGGGACATTGGAGACCAAAACTGTGAAAAGATAAGAAAATTAATACAATTAAAACCCACACATATTTTTAAAAAATTACTTTTGAAATTAATTTCAGAACATGGGGGCAGTGAAATCGTACAACAGAATAATAATTTTAAAAAAAATTAACAAATTGTCCAATTTGTCAAAGCGTAGCCGCAACGTGATGACAGAAGCTTTCATTCAAAGCAACACCTTTCCACACGTCTTCTACATCTACTGATCCAACACCTCCATTTTTTTTCAGTGGCGTTCATCAGCATATGCTAGCGCGCGAAGTCCCCCGTCAATAATTACGCGCAGACTTTAATTGTTCCCGTGGAAAATGAGAGCACAGTTCTGTTCTGTTTGGCTCAGGTGGACGTCAGGGCTCTCTCTTTTGTCTGCTGCTTTGGCACCTCTGATGATTTCCATGACAATCATTTGAACAAGAGAGGGAGGGGAGACACAGGAAGGGAGGAAGAGGAGGTGAGAAACAGTTGCTGGAATAAAGCCCCGTCTCAATCTGAATAGCTTATTAATAGAGCTGGTCCCAGGCAACCAGATGGCAGCTGCCAAAAACAAACACAGAAATCACAGGAAAAAAGAAAAAAAAACAACAACCTTAATTCAATTATGTGGGAAAGATTTCCAACCGCAGCAGTTATTGAGCAGTTTCCCTTAATTTGATAAACCATTTTAGAAATAATACAGCCGTGAAAAGTGTTTGTTCATTAACCGAGGCTGACAGGCAGAATAGATGACACAGTGGTCTGTGAGCCGAGTCTGTGGGTGTGAGGGGAACAAAAAAAAAAAGAAGAAAAGAAAAGAGGGTTTTTCAAAATGCCAGCACTGATCAGAGTTAACAATAGCACTTAAGGCTAATGACGGCGTTAATGAACCTCATTTCTGGGTCCAATTTGAAACACTTAAGTGATGTAAAGTATAAAAACCGAAACCAAGGTGAGTTCAGATGACTGAGCTGAAGTGACTCAGACCTGATCTTACAGATGTGTGGTGACTCAGACCTGACCTGTCTGCTGCAGCATGTGAGTCCAGTCATAGTAGTATAACTGTGTAGAATGTCACGTGAGATTTGACACGTTCACCAGGCGTCCACCAGAGCAGAAAAGTCCCACACGACACAGAGGTTTAGACCGGAAGCCAGAGAAGAGAGTTGTGGAAATGTTGGGTTTCAATGACAGCAGCTGTGGAGACGCTGAGGTTTTCACTGGGAAATCAGCAGATGAGACGGTGGGGGACAGTTTGGAGACAAAGTCAGAGAGGACAGGTTTAGACTTTGAGAGATAGTGGAGAAGATTCATGGTCCATGTGCAGGAAGACATGAAGGGTGGTTGGTATGACGACAGATCAAGAAAGGGACAGTCCGTAGAGCTTGTTCATGATATCATTGAATTATATTTAAATATGTGTTGTATCCTGTACAGCAATTTTATAGAAATGCAATTAATTAAGATTTACTAATAACAAAGTTAATTTATGACATATGACATACTGTATATACAGTATATTTATATAGACATATACATATATCTATATATTTATGCATATATTTTATATATGTATTTAACTAAAATACATTGGATTTTTTACGATTTGATAAAAATGCAGTTAATTTACTGATAACAAGGGCCATTTACAAAATTACCATAAAACAATTGAACAGATTAAATGAACTTCAGTTTTTACAGTGACACTCGATTAGAAATATTTCTCCACGATCTCTCACCGTGATTTGTCAACAGGATCTGCGTGGCAGCTTCAACGTATTCCTCTAAATCAATTCCCCGAGTTAGAATTCAATGCACATTTCTCTCTCCTGCTCCAATTCTTTTTGGTCAATTTCTTTGAAACCAGAACGGCTGAGTGAAAGCCATTTGAACTGATAGAAAGTATCATTACTTGGACGTGAGACAGAGACAGGTGGGAAACCATTCTTGATTCAAATGAGAGCAGACGCAGCTGTCAAAGAAAGGTCCCCTGGGAAAAAGAGAGCGAAAAAAAAAAAGTTTAGCACTTCGACATTAGAGGTGTACAGAAGCGGCTCAGAAATAATGATACATTCATACAAAATATTGTAAAATAAATGCACATCTGTCTTTTAGTAGGTAAACTGTATAATCTGACAAACTCACACGAGAAAATGTACCATTACAAACTGCACACTGACCTCATATCTGTATTTTGTTCTATATTTGGTGTGTGTGAACAACGCTGGACTGATAATGACGGTATTTGCTCCTCCAGGGCGAGAGTAAGGATCAGTTTTTATACAGCACAGCTTTATAAAAAAAAGTTTTAATTTCTCTGCTGTCTGTGCAAACTCACTGTTTTCACGTCTCCTAATAATTAAATTACGGTTCTCCATTAAAGACATGCTGGTTTGTTAAAGGTCACTGAATACTGCCTGGGGGAAAAACAAAAGGAACATGAGAGGTATAAACAGCAGCCAGTATGGGAATATACTCCGATGGTGCTGTATTTGAAGATATGCAGTATTTTAGTTACTTGTGTACTACTACTGAGAAGTCACACTCTGCAAATGAGAACAAATCTGTGAAATTCTCACTGGGCGTTTAATTGAATTGCTTCGATTTCCTCTTAGTACCTTTCAAGACAAAGGTTTGTTTATATTGTTATTGTTTGTTTACATGATTTCACTAGTGCCTTTCAATGTACATTTTAACATTTCACGTCTCATGAACAACAAAATTACATTTCATTTTAATTTTAAAAAATGATCCTTTCTTTAGCGATTCTACTCTTATCGCCAGTGTAGTTAAGCTTAGCCTAGTTTAGCATAGCATGGTTTAGCTTAAGCTCCAACGTCCTTGTCTTGTACTTGCAATTTTATTTTGAGCATGTTTGAGCCAAAATCTGACAGTTGTTTTTGGATCTACAGTCAGAGAATGTTTTTACAGGACTTAGAAACCTAGATGGAGTTTGCGGAGGGGCCTGGGGGGGGCACTGCCTCCCCATTGGCTGAAATATGTCACAACATTGAGTCTATTACATGGCCAAAACAACCATTTATTTAAAAAAGAATTAATATTTTTATACATTAAATGGAATAAATAAAAATGAATCATTTTATATTGTAATAAATCCATTTTTGAAGGTTTCCCTCAAACAAGAGCACTACTGTGCTTGACATTACATTAATATTTAACAATAAGAATACACATTAGCAGGGGGGAAAAAAACACTTTAAAGCCATCATGTAAACAAAGTACTACGACCAAAGTAAAAGCATTTTTATCCAGTACTCCCTACTTTACCTGCTAACTACAAATCCCTGCGTCTCGAATTACTGCCACCTATTGGCTATACTGACCATTAGCAACATATCTGAAGACTGATGGTGTAAATGGTTGCCATGGTATTTAATTGAAAACGTTTTAAATTTAAACAATGCTGTATATAAAGTATCCAATGTATTCAACATTTCAACATGGCACACAGAACTTTCCTGAACTCTTCCCTCTCTTATCTCCTAGCCTACACACGGACTGCTACATGCCGAGTGCATGGCAGAGCCAAATAACTAACTTTGCGAGGAACTATATTGTATTTTCATAACAAGCCATTAATCCTGAACATCTGGACCATAACTTGGCTACACTTGCGCAGACTTTTTTTTTTTTCTCTCTAATACTCTCTCCAACATGCAATTACTGACGGCTCTGAGTGCCGCGAGTGTGGGGGCGATATTTCTCAAATGGAGCAGCTGCTGAGTTTAACAAACATCTGAAAAGACTGTGTATGGCTGGTCCTGTCTTTCTGTGGCTCCAGTGTGGTGGAGCTGCATGAGGAGACCAGAATTTCACAGACGACTTGCAGAGGTGATGAGAAAACAGTTGTGTGTGTGGCTCTCGTTCTGACTCATCTCCACCTCAAGAATTGCTGAGATGGAAAAATGTGAGGAACTGGAGTTTTATCTTTTGAGCTGTAGTTACTCTTTCTCTACAGCGATGGTTAATGCATGTGCACACACACACACACAGTTTTTTGCATTTTGCAAGCCTCCTAACCTAAATTTTATCTTTAAAATATGTATGCATGATCTTAATCCATTCATTATCTCTCACTTGATCCTAATTCTAAACCTAACTCATCGAATCTTGAACCGTAAAATTTCCTCCAAGAGAAATGTCCCCATAATGTTACCTTACCAAAAAATATGTCCACACAAGTAGGTATAACAGGTTCACACACAGAGACCACAATTTTATTCAGAACATACATCCAACACATAAATCATAAAATTGATACACACCCGATTTATTATGTGTAATATTATTATTAAGCCTTAAAAAAAAGTCTAAATAAAGTCCTTTAAGACGAGGGAGTGTGAGAGTCACGGGTTCGTTGCGTTCGTTGCCAGTGTCAGATTCAGAGCTTTGTTGTGTGCTGGAGAGGAAATTTGTTTTGCAGCTGGTAGTAAAAGATAACAAAAACATCAAGTTAAAAAAAGGAAAAAGAAAATAACACAAAAGAACAATAAAACTGGAAACGTAATATTGAACAGAAAAACAGAGAACTGTTCCAAAAGGGGAACAATAAAAGCAGCAGAAAAAAATGTTTATTACAAAGAGAGAAAATGAAAACAAACAAACCAAAGAAATTAAATCAAATCATTTATATTAATTGCACATGGTAAAAACAAGCAATAATCTGTATAAAGGCATGAATTCCCATGAAAAGGGTTAGTCATCAGGGTCTGGACAGAATGGTTGTCTGTGAGGTCTGTCTGTCCGTCTGTCTTCCTTTCCTCCTATAGGTGGAGTTGACCAGTGTGATCACACTCACCTGTGTCTCTGTCATTAGTCTCACTGGTGTCACCTGGTGGCCTGGGTAAATATACTGTATACCTCTCTGCCTCGTCTTCCTGTTACCATGAGCTCCTGATGCTTCTGCCTGTATTTGGCTGTATTTAAGTTTTGTATTCTTAAAGTACCTTCTGCACCTGAAGAGAGTCTCCCTCGTGCTGCATTTGAGTCCTGCCTGCTTCCTCTATAGCAGCGGTCCTCAACCTTTGTTGTAACAAGGAGCGGTTAGCCAGTATCAGCCGTTACTGTGGACTGGTAATACCAGAATCATTAAGATTTCAAAATAAAACATCTGTTAGTCTTTCTTCTGTCAGTATCAGAGTCTGGATGACTGGTTATTTTGAAACACTGACAGATTATCTTTGGATGAAAAAGTAAAGGGATATGACTGGATTCTTTTGGAATGAAGTAAAATAAGTAAAACTGAAGTACATTTTTCACTGTCTCCCACTGCAGCTCTAATAATAAATGACCTATGGGCCGGCACCAGTCCCCGAACCAGGTGTTGGGAACCACTGCTTTATATGGCTTTACAGAACAACGTTATCGTCATTTAGAAATTAAGATGCTCTAGATTTTGCTGATTGAGTACTATAGTAGTAGTAGTAGAAGTAATACACTGAGAACTGTATATAGAACAGTATATATTTAAAAGGAAAATCAACTTCCAGACTAACGCTCTGCAGTAAAACACAAACAAAAATAGACAAATACATAAAAGTTGAACATTATAATACATTAGAGTTCAGATTAAATTAAGATCAAATTTCACCAAACTTTACCAAAACACCTTTCCAGTGTTTTGCATGCGCCGTTGAGAAATGTAAATATGTTGACGTGTTTTTAAATGTCCTGAACAGTACGGTGACGGTGCAGTCTGAGACACAGCAAGTCATCAAACTGATATTGAAATATTTATATTTGGTTCAAAGCAGTCATACAGAGAAACGTCTCATCACCACAATGACTCCGAGGGGGATTTCACCTGTGGAAATTGAACCGGTGCTTGTTTTTAAAGACGGAGAGATGAACTAAATTTAACCGGTACAGTCCGCGAGCTAATGGTTGTTAACGCTAACGTTGCACGTATGCTGCCTTTCATAAGCTGAAGAAATCGCTGAAGGTGTGAAACCACCTATTTTGTCCTTGGTTAGCTGTAGTTAAGGTTACAACGGTCTTTGACAAACGAAGGTTTTGATGACTCGCTGTAGGTAAACACACACTGGAGAGTTAATGAACTAGCTACTAATTCATTAGTGTTTTTTGAGCATTTATATGGTGTTTTGTCACAAAAAAGTCAGTTCATAAAAGAGAAAGGGAAAAAAAGTCAACAAAAAAAACAAAAAAAAAAAACAAGTCGAAACCCATTTCTTGTTAAAACCACCCACATTTACTGCTGATGCTGCTTCACCGCAGCATCAGTTGCAACTGAAACACTCTGCTTGTAATTGTAATTGGTGTGCGGCTGTATGTGCACGCGTGGAGTTCTGACTAGAATGAAGCACAAAGGTTTTGGTTAATCAGATTAACCTGGTTCATGTGAAGATCGGGGTTGTTAGATAAAAACACAGCCAGAAGTAGAATACAATTTTTTTTTAAATTAAACGTAACACAATATCTATGATTTATTATTTAAAGAAATAATATAGTTAACTCAGACTCTCAGACTGTAGTTGCACTAGTAGCTGTCCTCACGTACCCTTGATAGGGTTGTTAGTTTATCCATCAGGTCAAAATGACCTTTTCGCTGAGTAGGTCAAAAGGAGGTCCACAATTGCTACAAAGTATGCGGAGGTACTTCAAGTGGTTGAGAAAATGTTATATCAATTTCAACAATCTTTATACTGGTCACCAAAATATAAAAATATAACCTTGTGTGGTACTGAAATATATAATAAGCATATTATAAAAGAAGGCGCTTCCTGCTCCGTCCCTTGGGGGTTTTTGACACCAAAACATCGAGGACCCCGTCTGTAATCATCGTCTTGGTCTAATGTTATTATTCAGTGTTGGTTAGGTGAGGTCACACAGGCACATGCTGACATTATTATTGTATAACACTATAAACACCACAGACAAACCACAGACCATTTGTCTGAGGGTTTTTCTTTTTGTTGTTTTTGTTTTTTTTAAATGATTCATCATCTTTCCTCTTTTATTCCTATTTAAATAATAAAATGTTTGAAAATTACTCCCACATTTTACCAGTTGATTATAATCACATTAAAATCATTATTATTATTATTAGCCTGGTTAGCTTAAAAATAAGCTACTGAGGCTCACGCATTTAACCCTTCCGTTCCCTTCGCATTTTGCACACACTTCTCGCAACGGGTTTATGCTAGTCCCAGGATCAGAGTATGAGGAAAAGTTGGCACATATCAGCCACTGGGTCACCAGGACCCAAAGGACAACACAAGGGTTAAACGTTTATTAAAATACACTTTGAATGTGTTTATTTTCCCACTTTGTCCCCACTTCCTTTTAACTCTGGGTTTACAGCAGCTTCTCTGGCTGCGCTCTCCTAAAGGACACCAGACTGACCTCAGCTTTGTCAGCCAGGCCGGCTGTTATTGATGTCATCCATTTCTGCTGCTGTCATGGTCTTTCTCCAAATCTATGGAAGCCAATGAAACCCGTGCATTCGTCTCTGCTCAATAACATCCTCTGTCATAAATTTCAGCTTTTTCATTCTCCGTTTGTCCCATGACTTTCAGTCTGGGACTTGGATTAACGGGTCGATGACATCAGTGTCAAATTGATCCCGCCGCCTTTCAGTATATTTTCTATAGTGTTACAATTGGAAGTGTCTGCCAGAGCAGTGGAGGACGAGACAGGCGGGGCACGGGGGGACAAGGGGGTGGGGAGGTCACGGGACGGAAAAAGTTCAATCATTCTTTTTCTCCTACTCCAACTCCGACAAGGGTGTTTATTCACACTCACATTCACACCTAGGACCAGTTGAAGAGTGAAAACTTTACTGAACTGGATGTTTTTGGGCTGGTGGTGAAAACGGGTTTACCCAAAACCCCCGGCCCCCCACACACCTTCATTCACACAGGGGAACATAAAAACTCCACACAGATAGATCGTCAACTAATACTGAACCACTGAGTTCTAGACAGACAGACAGACATATCGACGCCTACGCCTACGCTAGCCTTTTACTCAAACCATGAATATACAGCATATCTCACCTTAACCCTTACCTTAATGCTCATACTAATTCTTCAATTTCAGATTGAATCTCCTGTCTGACTCAACAAGGACCTGCAGAATGTCCCCACCATCAGTCCCCTCCTTAACTGTCTCCACTAGTATAGCTATACACACACGATCTCACACACAAAGCGTGATATGCAAACACACACACACCTGTACAAGACTGTGTGTGACTGAACCTCTCTCTCTCTCTCTCTCTCTCTCTCTCTCCATCACTGCATTAAGAATGCACGACGGTGATTCTTGTCGTATTACGATGTGGCAGTTTTTTGAATCGTCCAATAATGATCTATATTTGCCAATTCAATAGAATTAAAGAGAAGGGATTGACGGCAGGCAGACGCCGGATGAATAAAACATGGAAGGAAAAGGAGATTGTGACAGTTGCACTTCAATTTCTACTCCTCTCTAAAAAGACGTCTGTGCAGTTGGGTTAAAAATCAGCACTTGGACGCATGCCTGAATTTGTGTGCACATTGCATTTCTCTGTTCTCTTTATCTCTCGCACCCAACGCCTACGATGCACCACTTTCACGAGCAAAGCAAACGTCTTCTCGCATCTGCTCCCTTGTTTGTTAAGATAGTTTACTGGCAGTGTCCACACCGGCTGCTTCAGACTGTATCCATGGCTAATTAGGTAAAACCATTAGCGCCTTAGCTAAATATAAATATAGGATAAGAAATCTGACCCTCTTAAGTGCAAATAAAATGTAAGCTACAGGAAGTCGGGGGTGTGGGGCGCTCCCTCAAAATGACTAGTGTCATTTGTTTTGTTTTTTTTATTATTTTAAAGCTGTCCGTCTCATCACCAAATTGGGAGAAAAGAGAAAATCAAAGTGTGCTGGGAAATTACCAAGACACGTTTTACTTTTTAAACTTTTTTTTTATTATGCAGGTTTGAAAATAAAGAAGCATTGTGACATGAACAGATGCCGCTGGCAAGAGAAGAAAAAACAGGAGCAGCATCTAAAATAACGTTCAAAAATAAAGATATCATCATTACTGTGGTCATTAGCCAAAAGAAACAAGAAACTAAAAAAAATCCTGAAAATAAAAAATACAACTTCATTGTAAGGAGCAAAAAAGTGACCATTTTTTTTCATACTGTATAAATAAGAAAAAAACTGTCAAAATGCTGATGGGCAACTGATGAAAGCAGTATATCATTAAACATTTAAAATATTTATCATTATTGACTTTACAAATAAAATAACCACAGTTGGCAGGGGGTTCCATTTTTACACAACCTAGGATGTTATAGTTCTGTGACAGCTTGAACAGAAGTGCTACAGTAAAGAGATTTATTTTTTAAAAAAGAGAGACGATTTTTCATCTGCAGATTGTTTTTGTTAATCACAGGAAATGCAAAAAGATGAGATCAACATCACAACCAAACACTGAGTAGAAAATAATGTAAAAAAAAAAAAATAATATCAACAAATCACTGTTAATGTAGATGTGAGGGCTCCATTCACACCATGGACCGACTGAAGAAGAAAAGACACAGAGGAGGGAAAGAAAGAGAAGCAATTATTCTTTTTTTTTTTCTTTAAATCTCTAACATTATATTTCATTTCTATCTCCCAGCGTTTGGTTCTCCCCCGTTTCTCTCGTTCTCTCACCTGACTCTTTTCCATTTGGTGATCTGCAGGACCGCGCATTGTGTATTCAGTTTTAGATTGAACTTTATTGGGAAAACACGCGCTCTCTCTCACACACACACACACACCAGTGAGCATAGATTTAATGCAAGAACGAGAGTGTGAAATACTCCTCTGAAATCCAGCTGCACAAGGCTGTTAAAATTCACCAGAAAGACCCGGCACTCAGACATGGAAACATCGCACACACACACTGGCATACACACATGAATGGCAGTCCCTCTCACCTCCCCACCCCTCCCAAGAAAAGACACAGCCCCACACTGACTGAAAGGAAGCAAATCTCTCCGGACTCTCAATTCCCAATCTGATCCGTTTAAAAGTGGTATTTACAATCACACCGTGAAAGCTCACTCGACCAAAACAGGTTTTTAATGTAGAAAAAAAAAAAAGATTTTCTTTTCTTTTGTTTTTCCTTCCCAACCAAGCTTTATGTATTCATTCACAGGCCCTTAAGCACATCTACCATAACATCCAGGCCTGTGATGAATCTACTAGAAGTAAATATTTTCTTCTAAAGTACAGGACAGAAAATGAAACAAAAAAAAAAGAAAAAAAAGAGGGGAAACGACATCGCAGGCCAGGAATAAATAAAACAGCGACAATAACAACAACAAAGCCGACAATAAAAGGGGTTAAATAAAATACAAAAAAAAAGATACAAATTTAAATGATTAAAGAAAGGCTAGAGTTGTTGTTTTTTTTTTTTTCCGTCCTATTCTAATTAAAGCTGGATGGGGCCCCTGAGGGGACTCTGATGGTGACGAGAAAAAGGAGAGAAGTTCTAAACGGGAGGGCGTAGGAGGGGGTGGAGGGGGGTCACCAAAGAGAGGATGAGTAAGTGCTTGGCAAATTCAAACAGCAAGAGGAACGATAATACAAGTGGTACAGACAGTAGTCATCTAGTCCGACGAACTCTGGTCACAAATTCCTCTAGAAACTCAGGAGAAAAATAGAGTCGCACCGACAAAAAATGTGGCTGTGGTTGGTGGTGACGGTGTTTTGGAGGCTGAATGCAAACATACATGTGTGTCTGTGTGTGTGTTGAGTAATGTGCAGTAGTTTGAGGCTGGTGCGAACTTTAATTCTGTAACCACATGTTTTTGCAACCTTATTGGATTTATATACTTAGAGCCAACATCCAGGTCGTGGAGCGCCAACAGCCGCCGCCTCGTTCGTTGTGCACGCCAGGCTACTTGAGCTGTTTAGTCATGAAAAGCATCATCATCCAACCATGAGGAAGTGGTGTCGCCTTTAACACTCCTCAAGAGACAATTGTTACAACCCACATTTTAAGTCATAACTGGAACATAGAAGAATTTTGTCTGTGTAGGTTCATAGTCATCCAGATCATTTCATCCAAAAATAGTTCCAAGACGTTTCACCTCTCATTTAAGAACTGAAGAAGCCTCTTGGATGAGAGGTGAAACGTCTTTAAAAAAAAAAAAAACCTACTTCGTCCAGTTGCCAACAATGTAACGATTTTTGGATTCAAGAATGTTGTTAATGTTGAGAAAGAGAATTTTCATTAAAAAAAAGGCTGTGAAAAAGAAGTGGCTGCATGAACACGTCCACACCGACCTGAAACGTTTGTACAGTACTGCATGTGTATGCGTTGTATGCCATCGTATGTCACGTGAGTATGGTATGTATGTGTGCGCTTAAGAGGAGGGAGGTTGGAGGGGGAGGGTCGACGGCGAGGGTGGGGGTGAGAGAGAAGACTCCTTGGTGTCTCACGTTGTTGGACAGGGATCTTCAGTTTCAGGTGAGGTAGAGTGGCTTGTCCCTGCCTATCATGCTGCCGCTGGAGAGAAGAAGAAGAAGAAGAACACACTCAGTCAGTGGTTGCCGCTTTGCACGTGTCATTTTTGTCATGAGACGCTGAGCAGCTCATTGTTGTCGGTGTCTGATGCTAATCTGATGCTAATCTTGAAGGTGAACGCGGTGGACAGAACGTGGCAGTTTTTGATCCCACAGGGCGCTGTGCTGGGCCACACTGACTTTCCAGACAATCTTAAACCAAAGTGGTTGAAGGAGCATTACATTTTCAAAATAAAAGACCTTTAAGACTTTATTCTGTTAGTATCAGAGTCTGAATGAGATGAAACATTGTCAAATTATCTTTGAATGAAAAAAGTAAATGGATATGACCCGTTATCAAATGACCTACGAACTGGCACCGGTCCTCGGACCAGGGGTTGGGTACCCCCGTGTTACAGTATGAGTTATTACTTATGCCTCCACCAGCCAAACAGTTTAAGACAAATGAAGAACTGTATCAATAAATGGAGCAGTTCAACAGGACATCACACGCTGCCAAACCATTTAGTAAAACAACAGTGAAAACTTGTGCGAGGATCATCTGTTTTTTTTCTTTCTGACAAACACATGACAGCCTCTATTATTTCACCATTACCTCTCCAGCTGTCTGTCTGTGTTTCTGTGGCACAGAGCTGACAGCTGTCAATGCTCATATTGTACAGGCGGTGTGAGAGACGACTGCGATGACAGCACGTGTGTGTGTGTGTGTGTGTTTCTGTGTGGGCAACAATGGCTCTCAGACTCAAATATAAACCTGAAAACCTGTCTCAAAATGTAGACTTCCACGATCTGTCACTGATTTGACTCTTACAAACTGAACCTTCTACACAGGGCAGTGTGTTTCCATGGTTATCGGTGGCAAAGGTCACTCGGAGACTCCTGTCTTTGGACTCACCTGAAGTGGTTGCCACACTCTCGATTGCAGTACTCACTGTCCCAGTCGTGGCTCTGAGCCACTCCCGGACCTGGACCAGGACCAGGGCCTCCTGGAGACTGGGAACCCCCAATACTCTTCTGATACTCTGACTGAATATGGGAAAAACCCTGGAGACACAAATGAAAATGAAGGTGAACCTTTGACTTCAAATAAAAGTCGAAACTGAGACAGGGGAAAGTTTTTGTTGTTTACTGTACCTGCTGCCCATGAGGTGGGGAGTGAAGAGAGGCCTGCAGCCCCATCTGGTGAGGGATGATTTGCTGGGACTGGACCTGCTGCATGCGGATGGGCTGGTTGAGGAGCGAGCTCTGGTGCAGGGAGAGCTGCTGGTGGGGGTGGAGGGGAGGGCTGATCTGGAAGGAGGACGGGGGAGAGGCACTAATGCTGGGCAGCATCTGCGATTGGCTGAGCGTCTGCGACAGGGTGTGGCGAGGGGCGTGTCCGGCGTAGCTCTGCAGGTCGGTGAGAGGGAAGGCCCCCGGCCCCAGGTAGGGTGACGACGGCTGGGGTGGATGTGGCACACTGTAGAGGGGCGGGTTGTTGGGCATCATGTGTGGAGACCCCTGGCCTGTTTGGCCACTCTTCGTCTCCACTGAGTCGTGACATGTCTGTAGACACGAGGACATGGACGGAGTGAGTTTCATGATTCTGCTCGTTCAGTTGTTCTTTAGAAGATAGTTACACAAGAGCAGGGCTCTCAAACTCCTGGAACACGGACCAGAAGTGGCTCACCCACATGTGGTCCGCAACTAGATGTCAGTATAAGGCAGTCTGACAGCCTGCTGCTGGGTTCTGGCCCTTTACTGATGGCAGGGGCAACAGTGGCCCCCAGCTCGTTTAAGGTTTTGGTAGAAAGCAGGTTTTCATTTTAGTTAAAAACTATTTTTTTTTACTTAATATTTACAGTAAAAAATAAGGAAAACAAACGAAACGCAGACAAAGCAAGTTTAAGAAAAGTGGGTTTTGGTCATGGATTAGACCAAAAAGAATGATTAAACCATTCATTTGTAATTCATAAGGCATATGAGCTGGGATGAGGTACTGTAAATATTAAAAATGTAGCATTAATAAACTTGTTTTTTTTTTCAAATATCCAACATCTATGAGTAATTTAATTTGAGTCAAACGGATGAGAGCCGCCCTCTTTGACAAACACCGTTTTTTTTCCCTGCTTCTTCAAACAAACTGACATGTGTCACAAAACAAAAAGGCAACAGGTGCACAGTGAAGATGTGAATCCTTCAAATGATGCTCCAAATTACCTCTCATTTCACTGAAAGACTCCTTCAGTGGTAATTAAAAAAAAGGAGGATTCAGCTCTGCATTCAGATTGGCTGCGAATGAATGAGTGATTGAGCAGGGGGTGTTTGCACATGTATTTCTGTCAGTAAGTTTTTCTTTTGACTGGCAAACTACCAACATATAGTATCAATCAAGTCCCTGTATAGATGCTCATGCCATGAATGTCTAATTGCAGACCCGCAGACAAGAGGTGAGAACAGTCTTTTTAGCTAAAAGTATGCCAGAGTGGAGAGGCTGATGAATTAACTATTCATGCCTTAATCAAGGTGCTTGTTTTTGGCCCACGAGCGCAAGAGGAAGTGTGGAACTGTGCTGAGCTGGTGG
>NC_024317.1:19001409-19008328 GCF_000523025.1 Cynoglossus semilaevis
GGAGGAGCTTGGTTTATGCTAATGTAATTTGAAGCTGTGTTTTGGAAACAATGCAGAAAAGTGAGAAACGACATTGACTGCAGCAGCAGATTGGACAGAAACATCCAGAAGATTGGTACTGTGTTTTTAACTGTGGTTTGACTTGACTTTTAGCGTGAGTCATTTTTATGTTAAATCCAACTTTGTCGAAGGTGCATGAAATGTGAGACAGTGTTAGCACCAGGTGTTTATAGCCACTGGCAACTGATTCATGGGAAATATATTCACAGTAGTAAAGATTTAAGTACATTAAATAATGACATAGTAGGTATGAGCTTGGAATATCACCAGTTTTTTTTTTGTTTTTTTTTCTCTCAATGAGAAAAATGTGTAGATTTTTTCCAGGTATTACGGTTTCTTCCCACAGACTGGCACTGGTTTTGGGAGAAATATGTTTTGATTGGGTTTAAAGATTTAATATATATAGATACATACATAATTATATTGCAGACCAAAGGGTGGAAAAGTGGTTAGTACTGTTGCCTTATCACAAGGAAATCACCAGTTTGATACCAAGGGGTAAACCAAATGGTTGTTTCTCTCTCTATATTTATATGACCTTATGATGGACTCCCACCATGTCTGTATAAAGAATTAGTCGTGGGATTATATGATTGAATAATATTGTAACATCACACATTTTATGTACCGAGATATTACAACTGCAACTGCAAAGTTCACCTCACAGGTGAGGAAGGGGTTTCATGTCTGTAAACATGGAGTCCGGTGCATATAGAAATGCAGGGATGTGATTAACTGCTGCGACCTGCAGTGACGATGGCCACTGAGTGTGAGTGACCACAACCAAACACATTAGTGACCCTTCACTTTAGATCGTACATTCACACATTGGACACACACACACACACACACACTGTGTTACTCTGTATCCCCCCCCCCACAGGTTGTATTTCAGGTGTGGTTAAAACCTAATTTTCACTGTTCATCCCTGAGCACACACACACACACACACACACATCACAGTGCAGTAAGTGGAGCCTTTCCTTGAAATAAAAGTGAGAGGAATTCTGTGGCTAATTTATCATCCCTTATATCGCCGCTGACCCATGTGTATCAAAGACATGACCTCGCAGTTACCTTGGAAACCAGGCTGGCTCTGTAGGCGGCCAGGGCTTTCAGGTACTCCTTCTTTGCAGCCTCTGTTTTCCTCTTGTAGCTCTGCAGGAGAAAACACAACAACAACAAAAAACATTGATTATAAATTGATGCCAAAGGCTGAAATGACTATGTGGTCCACGGTGACTGATGTGGAGAAGATTTTGGGAGTCATGGCCTGATTACGTGACCTACGTATCGGTGCGGCCCAGGGAAGAAAAACACCCCAGATGCATCCAAACGAGCTTTCACCAGCTGCATCATGTCCACGCATCTGAATCACTTATTGCTTTAAATGTTTTGATTGGGAAGCGAAGCTTTACCACGGATAGGCTGGTGAGTAATGGGTTGTGGTCAGACTTGAGTTCCTTTGTCTCTGAGGAGTGTTCCAGGGAATCATTGACATCACGTAAGAAGGATCACGTCGCCATCACCTGTTTGCTCTTTATATCTCTAATTGGGTTTTTTAATGCATTGAAAACAGCTCATTTAAAAGTAAAACAGAAAACCTTTAAAGTCTTAGAGAAAACAGGGATTGAGACTGGTTCTGAATTTGAAGACCTGGTCGGGTAGTAGGATTGGCTTAGCTTAGCCGAACATCTGTGCTGACTGACTGCTGCAGTAAGAACCTCACGAAGTTTTCTCTCTGCTCTTTGTCTGTTGTCGTCAAATCATTCTGTCGATCATCTTTTATCTTAAGTTTTCTCTCTGCTCTTTGTCGTTAAATCATTCTGTCGATCATCTTTTATCTGTTCATCCCTCGTCTTATATTTGTGAAACATCATTTTATATTTAAGTCTAAGAATGTCATAGAAAAAAACTCAGTCAATAATAATTATAATTTAAACTTCATTGATCCAACACTGGGGAAATTCTTGTATTTACAGCAGTATTTACTACTGTAACAGACTGCCCAATGGGAGGCGCCAAATACGTGGTTCCTCTGGAGATCAAACCCAGGACCTTTGCTTGTTAGGGAAATGATTATAAAAATCCCACAGCGAAAACAAATGTCACAAAATGTATATGTAATGGTCTTCTAGTTCCAAACTACCCAAAATTTCCGTGTGTCAAACCTTGATCTATTTAGTTGAACACAACACTGATTACATTAGCAGGAATTGAAGAAAGCCACGGCTTTGAGTCTCTCTCTTTTTTGCTATGATAACAACCTACTGCCACCTAGTGAAAGAGTACTTGATTGTTCTGACTATCACTTTTGCATAGATCAACAAAGACAAAATCTTTGGAGTAAATAAATAACGTTTTTTAGATTACTTTCGAAGCTACTCTCCATCTCTCGTGTCACACTAACGGCCGAGGCACAGTGGTTGGAATCACTGAAATAGGATGCACAATGAATAAATGTCTCTAATTGATGTTAGTGGGACTCACTGTGCAAATCTGTGTGTGTTTGTACTGAACAGTTTATCATGACTGGGCGTACCACTAAGCTATGATGCTTTCAAATGAAAACATTAGTTAAGGTGTTGTTAGAGAAGAGAAACACAAAGATGTGACAAAACCTACTCCTCACGCCTCAAATATTGATAGAGCCACTTCAATGAACTCCAAACTGCTTTAATTCCAAATTAATTTAACACAGCTAATGAGTGGTCCAACGTGGTATACTTTTAAATAAATTACCATGCCTCGGGATGTCTAATTATGCAGAAGTGAGTGGATATATTAACGATTGAAGCCGACAGAGGCTGCAGGTCAGCGTGAATTAAAAATAACAAAGCTGCCTCCGTCGTAATCCTCACACAGAGGTGTCCCGCCTGAATTAGCCCCTAATTGTACCTTAATGAAATGTTCTCGTTTGATAACCAGTTAATTACACAAGACAATAACGTTGCACCCTGCTGCCTGCGAGGGGAGTGATTACCCTCGACGACCGAGCAACCGGTGAGGGTGGATGGAAAAGAGAGGAGGCGATTGGAGAAGTGAAAACTGGGGGAAAATCACAAGTGTTTTTCTAAAACGGTGGGTGCTGTTGAAAACTGACTCCAAATTAGGATGTGGTCGATGATTTCTTCAATAACGGAGAGATATTAGAATTTTTTTTTGGAAGAAGTTAATTGTTCCTCAAAATTCCTCGAAAACACAACGAGACGTCCAAATTGTTTTGTATTTGTTAATTGATCCATTAGTTATTATTTATCACAACCCTTCACTCAAATGTTAAAAAGTTGTTTTTCTTCTGCCTACTCCAACCACAACAAGCGTTCACACCAGCGTCTCTCCTCCCTCCACCCTAACTACACTATTATCCGCATACTTTTGGTAAAGACTGAAAATTGATCGTAATACCCCAAAACACAAAGAAAAAGAAACAAACTCTTTTGTGTTTCTGGGTTGCTTTTAACAAGTAGTCAACTTGAGGAATAACTCAGCCCAAATATCTCATTGATCTTACACAATAAAGCAAGGACCCCTGGGAATTAAAAAGAATAAGCTGTGTTTTCAAAAGCTGCACGAGCATAATGGAAAAATGCTAATATGAATAAAAAAAGGAGGGGAAAGAAAAATCTGTTCTGTAAAACACCAGAACACAACAGAAAATACACACCGACTCCAGCTTTGGAGCTAGAAGAAGAAAAACACAAAAAACATCTGAACTAATGTTGCGCTGATATTTTTTACTCTTTTTGAATAAAACAGAGCAATGAAAAATGCTGCTTTCAGTGCTTTTTTGTAAATTCAGCTACATGGTGTGTTTGAGGAGCAGTGCAGGTAATTGGAAACAGGGGCCACGTCCTAGTTAAAACAAGGGCTGTGTATAGGGGAAGGGTTGTGTTTACATTCTGCAGCTCCTGCGTGGCTCCAGCGGGTCTGACTGTGATGTTATGGAGCGCACCTCATCGCTCCTATAGGAATGACGTGACAGCGACGGAAAAAAATACAAGAACAGACACAACAGTGTATACGTGGGCTGAAGGAGAGGAATGAGAGACGGGGGGGGGGGGTGAACATGAACATTTCTGCCTGTTTTACAGTTAGAAGTTGAATTTGGGTTTATACGCAACGGCAAAAAGAAAATCGACTTTGTTCGCTGGTTTTCGCGGAACCGTCGACGGTGCGGCCGCATGAGAATAATTGCAACAATTACAGCATTACTGCTCCAACAGGGTGGAACATTTCAGCCCGTAATGATATCATTACCTCATGTTAATTATCCGTCTTCTGAGGTGACATGTTTGATTAAACACATGAGCGCACAAACAAATCGAAAAAAAAAAATGGCTGTGGGATGGTATAACAAATGAGCGAACGTGTGGATATTTATGGCGGCAATGTCCTTTTGGTGGTCTCTCAGAAGGACAGGTAAGGAAACAGGGACAGAGACAGACACAGAGACAGGCAGACTGGCTGGTGTGCAGAGTCTGTGTCTGAAGAAAAACAAAGGCCAGGAAAGGGTTAAGAAGCACAAACAATAACATTTCAGGAGCAGATGTCCTTGAGGCGAAACCAAGGACGAGGCAATTGCTAATCTCGTATTCTCAGCATGATCAAATCACCAGGCAACAGATATAAATAAAAGGACAGGAAATGAGGAATTCACATTCAAGGGTGTCAGCGGCGAAATGAAGATTCATGGTGAAGAGCCCCCGTGAAGGCAGCAAAAATTAACTGCAAATAAAAGGGACACACGGCCTCCAAAGTCCGATGTATAAAGTAGGTTTTGGTGGAAGAAAACACATACACACACACACACACATATATATATGCTAGATGGGCTCTATCCGACAGCGGCTGGGGCCGAGGAGGGGTTGAGAATGGGCTGCACTTTGTCATGAAGACAGGTGCTTTTATTTGACACCCGGTAGCTGCGCCCTGACTGGATATATACTAAAAATATGAGTCTGTGCATGATCATCAGACTGTCTCATTTTTTTTTTCCTTTGGCTTCACACCATCATTTCTTACACAAACACAGAGATGCCTCTTTGACTTTGTCTGCAATTCTAAAAGAAAAAAGAAAAATAAGAAAAAATATGCCACGGAGACAGTTAAAGTTCAAAGCCAACAAATCGGCTGAAATAAAAATAAAGTCATTTCAGATAACGAGAATTAATTACACATCTACGCCTGGTGAACACCGTTTTGTCATGTGTTTCAGGGTTGTTTTTAATTAGAGAAAGTACAGTGGCTGAATCAAAAGGCTGGGCGCTGTTAATAAATGTCATGGATGTGGGTGTATTTTGAACTAAAGCAGCATTAGGACAATAAATACAACTGTGTCGACCAATAAAAATACACTGATCCCTCACTCTCCTATGGCGGTAGTTGCGTTCAAAGACCCACCGCGAAATGGAAAAAATCGCAGTAGAGGCGAGTTAGTTATTATATTATTTACGTATATATTTACCCTTTATGATCCTCCTCCACACTGTTATCAACCCTCCCTAAACTGGATTAGCCTTTCCCACACAGTAGAGTTGTAGAACGGCGACGCAGAGCGAAGTGAACGAGAGAGTGGTCGACAGACGAGGGGAGATGCTGAGAGATGCTACGATGGATGAGCCAATCAGCGTGAGGAACAGAAGAGCATGATCAATTAGCCAATACACAGTACATAGTAGTATGCACTGTATTAGCCAATAGTACGCTGTGTACGATTCCGTCTAGGTAAACAAAGCTACCAGCGATCGTTCGCAAATGAGCTTATCTCAATTTCAAAACAAAAATCAATGTTTTCCATTTTTAAAGCCAAAACCTTCGTATGTATAATTGTTTTATAATGTCTTTTAGTTTGTTTGTTTGTTTGTTTGTTTTTTTGCCGTATTTTGCGATATAGAAAAAATTTCCAGAGATCGGATTAAAAAAAATATCTGTGATGTGATGATGAAGCGAAAGAAGAACCACGATATAGACATATAACCTTATATAACCTTATATTTTCACTTGAGCTTTTTCATTCATCTGAGCTGTAGCTCTGGGGATGGGAATCAGGAACCAGTTCTTGTGGAGAACCAGCCCAAAGATCAGATACCTTGGAATCATAGTGAGCGCTAACACAGGCAAATCGATAAGGTATGGGATTGACTAAGAATCGAATTGATCCAAAATTTAATAAACAAGGAATGGAATTGTTAAGGGATCTAATTGATAAGGAACTGAATCCAAATCACTCAGGAATTGAATCGATGAGGAAATCAAATCAATAGGTGGCATCTGAATCTGTGATTCTTGATCAAATCCCCTCCCAGTGCAGATTAAATCAATCTGATTTCATGTCTAAGTCTCAGATCCTTCAGGACACATATTTATATACAATGCCACTCCACCTGTTTCTGCTCTTCTCCCAGTCCGTCCCACATGGAGGCAACTATCTTGGAGACGTCCCCGAAGGTGGCGTTGGGATTCTGTCCCTTGATGGCTGCCTGAGTGTCTCTGAAGAACAGCGCGTAGGCTGACACCGGCTTGGTGGGCTCATTGGGGTCCTTCTTCTTCTTCTTCTTTTGGGGCTTGGGTTTGGGCTTCATCATTTCCGAAGACGGCCGTTTCTCACCTGTGATCTGAAAGCCGCACAAACACACAAGCAGACAAAGGGAAAGAAGAAAAAAATTTTTATAATGAATTATTTCACCGGATGTAAGGCTTTTTAATTTCATTAACCCATAAATTAGCCATTGTGTAGTCAGCATGAGAAACACAAACTCAGGTTCACACCCCTTCTGTGTTTGCCTTTAAAATAAGAACAACAAAAAAAACCCCATCTGTTAGTGAAATTTATCAAACTCTTTTTAAATCTCTCTTG
>NC_024317.1:19008364-19012884 GCF_000523025.1 Cynoglossus semilaevis
GAAAGGAATTTTAAATGGCCTGCTGTATCTGCCGCGGCTGTGATGTGCTCTCTGAATGAATTAGAGAGAGCAAATGGAATTATTCAGTGATAGGAGGGATGGTAATCGTTTTTATTCACAGGCACAGAGAGGAGCACCGCCGAGACGTATAGGCTGAGAAACGTGTTCTTAAAAACCCACATGATCTCCTCCTCCACGGTACACTGTTTCACCGCCAACTGTCACTGGGATACACAGATGATGCTGAAACACTGTGGATGCCATTGATATTTGCCATTTTTCTAAGCTGGATTACAAAAAAAAAAAATTAAAATAATCGCTTAATTATATTAGACACAATACAATTTACATTGTACACAAATATCCTGATCTACTCAAGAACAAAGAGTTAATTTGCCACAGGGAGAGAACATCTCTCACACAGAATAATGAGCGAGTGCTATAAAAAAAAGGTAATAAACATTAAAATAAATAAATCTGACTGAAAGAGATAATTATTTTTGTTTGTTTTGGAAATCCTCAATAACATCCTTTTACCGTTCACCAAACCAATACAGATAATTAAAGAAAAATTATTTTAGAAAATTATAAATTATAAAATAAAATTAGGCGTTGTGTGAAAGTGTCCAACCGCTACTCGTTGAATTTCCCTAATGTCAATGGAAAAGTCCTGCCATATATTTCATACCAGAGGAGCATGATAGAGTGAGCTCCTCGGTTGATCACATCCTTCTAAAACATTCTTTGAAGTTAATGATGGGGCGTGGGTAATAGATGCCGGCTTTTTTTAAATTTCTCCCATGAAATACTGTACAGAAAAAACTGGGTCAGAACTTGTAAACTAATGGTACAAGTTTCTTGTTGTGAAGTGAAATTCCTGCCTATTTTATGATTTCATAAAGGACTTCAGTGGCTCAGAAGTTCTTGGTTAAATTTTTCAGATTCTCCTCTTTATGATGTTTTGGGAAACAGTAAGAAAGAAAATCTGTTAAACGTGGACGATGACTGGTGATCGTCCACGTTTGGACCTCAGTTAACCAGGTTTTGAGCAAGTATTGTTTGTGTCTTGGCAGTAAACTACCACGTCAGAGCAGAACTGATCAAACTGGTTAGAATATTCGTGGCATTTGATGAAAAGTGGTGCAAGAAAATGTTTCTTCCTCGAGTCTGTCTCTTTTACTGTTATTAGCATGCAGACCGTCCTGGACTAACACTCGGAGGCGGAGAAGCGACGCCACATCAGTACCTTAGAGTGAGGATCAGTCTCCTCTTCCTGATTGGAGCTGGAGGGGGAGGGTGTGGCCGATTTACTTCCAGGAGGTGAGGGGGAGCCATGAGGCAGCACGCCCCGGCTGACCTGAGAATTTAGCTGGGACAGAGCGCTCATGGGGTTGGGCAGTATCGGAGGAGAGCTGTTTATCAGGGAGTGGTGGTTACGGGCCGCTTCGTAATGAGCGCCGTCCGGATGCTGGTGATGGTGTTGCTGTTGGCGGTGTTGCAAAGCCATCTCCTGCATCTGGGGTGAGAGAAGAACACCAGCTTTACTATTGTCTCCTCCACTCAGAGTTTTGAGCCAATCAGCCAAATACGCAGCTTTATTTAAAGAAGAAATTAGTGAAAAGAAACACCACCCAGTGGTTGGAGGTCAGTGGTGCTGTTCACACATCTACATCTAGGAATACTGTTTAACAAGAACTTCTTCAATTACAGCATTGGTTCTCAATTATTTGCTGTCATGGCCCCCTCCCCATGAATTAAAATACTATTGGGAACCTGATCATTTGTATGTTCTCATCTGTACAAACCACATGAGTTGAGTATGAGTTGGTGCCACCTAGTGACTGCAGGCTTGTTTATCGTTCAAGCATTACAGCAGCGGCTCACTTCTGTCCATATGTGCCATATTCCATTGGCAGCGTATCACGCCCAACCTCCCTCACCTCTGCGACACCTCACCCCACCCCACTGGGGGGCCCGCCCCACTATTTGAGAAGTACTGATGTAGTACTAAGAAGTACAGGTGAACAAAGTTGACATTCAAGGCTAACAAGACAATAAAGAAACATGTTTCTAGCGCAGATCTAACCAGACCATTCGTAGCGGATCGGCACTTAGTGAAAGGGGAAGAGTTTTTTTTATTTCTTGTCTTCCATAATCTGTCCATCACGGGACCAGGAAAAAGCACTCAAGTCTCTATAATTGATTTGAAGTTGGTCAAATGTAGGGAACATCAGTCAATTTATGGCAGTTAATTTCTTTTACTTTAAAAAAAAAACTTTTTTACGTTTTTCCAGTGAGTGACATGACCTGAACGTATTAAAATGTCAAAGATGATAATAGCTGGACTATTTCTTTAAATGCTAAAGTGATTTTTCTGTGTCCTTCAGCACAGAACAGACTGGACGGCATTTATGAACGATGGAATGATAATGCTGCAACCCATTTCTCATATGTTTCCTATAGCAGAGCTGTAGAGACAGCTGAGGTTTTATCTTCTGCCTAATGAAGGAGAACATTATGTGTTATTTATTTTCTTTAGAAGCCAAAAATATTGATGTTAAAATCAGTGTATGTATGGTGTTTATTGTGAATCTAATATGTGCCTTGTGTATAATGTTGGGTTGTGTTTAAGATTCATTTATTAGAATTAAATAAAAGTTACCTAAGATTTGTAAATATTGAACACAATCCAGCCCAGTAGGTGGTGGTAATGCACCTAAAGTTAGGTGCATTCAAAATGATTGGCCTCTAATTTTCATAGAACTCTTTCACTTAGTCTCATATCTAAAAATTCACATTTCAGATGCTTTCGGGTTTAAAACGTTTCAACAAAAAACAAAAAAAAACAAAACAAAACGTTTAAAACGTTTCAACAAAAAACTAAAAAAAAAAACCCAAAACAAAACAAAGAACATTTGGAAGTTTACCGTCTTGTTCATGAAGAACTTCGCAACACAAACGTAAACAAATATTCTATAGCTTACGAAAGTGACCCTCACATTGTAAACACCCTTTTACTAACTGCAGGATGAGACACCGACTGCTCCCGGAAGCCTTTTAAGATCTTCAATAATAACAACATCAAAAGCTTTTGCCCGAGATTCATCAGGATACAACATAAGCAGGGGCCAAAGGATGCTTTTAATGCAGGCGTAAATGGGAATGTTTGGCAATTTACAGATCACAAAGTGATGAAGCAGCATTTGTTGGCTCTTTTAAACATTTATAAGTTAAATAATACATTACACATAAGTGCAGGGCAAAAAAAGGAGAGAAAACATCCCATGGAAAAGGTCTGAACATATGAGTCTGGATAAACACGAGTAAAAGTACGGAGATGAAGTCTCTCTAATCATAATTGGTCCCGGTAGACTCTGAGAATAAAATGCACTACAAAATAATCTTCTACGTGGCTGTGGCCTGCTTTTAAAAATGATAATACTCACATTATATTCTGCGCTTCAGCAGCTGCTCACACAAGCCAGCCACGAACAAAGGCATTTCTTTTGCATTTCAAATAACCACATCGTACCCTTCCCCCAGACTCGGCATCTCCAACTCCCGATCTGAATTCAAAAGACTATATTTTTTAAATACATGAGGAAATAACTCCAGTAAAATGAGAAGCAACAGGGAAAAAAAGTGCTTTAATCAAAGGGGAAAATGAAGAGGGGCGCAGAAAGACATAAGAATTCATTAATTTTGCATTTTCCATGGACGTGCTCTTTAAGGGTCCTCTCCTCACAAACCGAGAGGCATTGAAGAACCAATTAATCAAACGTAATTGGCCTATCATATAGACGGCAGGCACATTTCCATAGCAACGGCCGGAGTCACAACATCCTTAATATAAGTAAGAGAAAACATGCAGTGAATTTAAATTCAATAATCAGGAAAAAGATTTTATAAATATGGAAATAATGAGTTGTGTGCAAAAAAAAAAAAAAAAACTGCGTTATTTGGTTTCTACCCACATACTGTATAATTAAAACTCAATACAGGACAAAACCAAAGCACTGTTGGTACTAACAGTGAGAAGAACAACCACATACTGCTACTACATAGACTGAGAACACCGTAACGGTGGCCAATGTGACCCTGGCTGAGATACTTCACCTTATCATGTACAACAGTGTAGCCAATGTGGCTGTGTTCCCTACTGCAACACAGTACTTTCTAATGCTATACTGATTCAGCTAACATTCAGAAGCAGATCCCACCTTTGACCTCTA
The DNA here is from genome assembly GCF_000523025.1 of Cynoglossus semilaevis. NCBI lineage: Eukaryota > Metazoa > Chordata > Actinopteri > Pleuronectiformes > Cynoglossidae > Cynoglossus > Cynoglossus semilaevis. The sequence goes on from NC_024317.1 coordinate 19,012,597, forward strand.
CTCACTCCCTTACCCCTCCTTACTCTGTGAAACTTTACTCTGCACTATTAGCACAATTTTTTTTTGTTTTGCAAATGTATCACTGAATTTTAGTTGAACCACATGTCTCCGTAGGTCATCCACATCATATGTATCTGTATCTGTATCTGATCAGTTTTAAAAAAGTCAACTGGACCGGCTCGGTTTCTAGAAGATGTTTCACCTCTCAACCAATAGGCTTCTTCAGTTCTAACTGGCTGCTGGAAAATTGTGGAATTCAGCCTCAGAGCGGCGTTTTACACCACACTG
>NC_024317.1:19012890-19052087 GCF_000523025.1 Cynoglossus semilaevis
TATTGTGACCTTTTAACCCAAACCTTATATGGATTTTATTTATGCATAACAAGTACAAAAAATGTTAACTGTAAGTTGCCCTTTTGCCCCTTCATCAAGCACATTATCAAAGTACACTACATGTGATTTGCATCGGTGCCAAATAAATCCCCTCAGTCTCCACTGAAGTTCACTGAGGTGTCAGAGCAGATGTTGTCATAGAATTCTTTATGTATATTTCTGTGCTGTGATGCCTGGACCCTGTTCAGTTGTTTACTCCATAATATGGCTGCTGTATAAATAACATCTGTAAACAATCTCCCTTCAGTATTGTACTATTGACATCTACAGTATGGTGAAGATGGAAAACATTCTTTCTTCAATTAGTTTGCCTTACGGGTGTGTTTTCTTTGTTTAAACAGATGAAAGATGATGAGTAAAAAGCATTACTTTCTACAATTTAGGGAACCTAAGTACAACAATTCCTTTTTAATGTATTTTCACTTTTGAGAATAGACAAAAAACGATATGAAAAACAAACTTGAACAAATTTCTGCTCAGGTTTACTTAACAATGTTGCTGTTTGCTCTGATTTCAAATTTGCTTATTATTTTGCCATTTAAAAAAAGTTAAAATAAAAAATAACACAGGTGTATGAGATAAAATGATGACATGTATCAAAGCTGGAGAAGCTAACATATGCTAACATTAACATGTTGTTTCATTCAAATCAGGTACTTTCTGAAATTATAACATCTGTCTTAGAACTTTTCTGACTTCCCTTCATATTTTTAGACGATGAAACCAAACATTTCATAAATGAGCTAAACCTTGACTGATGTGAATAACAGAAACTAAAGTCAAGCAACATGTGACCGAAAATACTCAAAATACTGTTTTTGCTTTCATTCACTTCCTTCCCATCTGATCCCATGTCCGCTTGTTAAATATTTCTGTAGTGTTAGTTCCTCTTTGGAGACCAAACAATCGGGAAGTTATCATCAAGATCCATAAAGCTTGAGCTAAATAAAGCCAGCAGCAGATGGCTGAACAAATATTACGAAACGAAAGGTTGGCGGTTGCCATAGGTACTATATGCTAATTCCTAATGGTATCATTCAACTGGCAGGACAAGTGAGTGCGGTGTGTGTACTGTACTGTATGAGAGGATTGAGTTGTTGATTGAGACAGTGTTTTCAGTTTGAAACAAATTCAAACCTCACTCCCAGCTCCAGAATTGTGTTAGCCTACATTTAAGCATTGGGATTATTTTTTAACCTGGATGCGGAGTTCTCCTGGGAATGATCTTAGTTGCGTTTGACCTCCAGTGATGTAGTTGTTTGTGCTAAAGCCCAGGAGAATAAAGTTTAACATATGTAGGCAAAGGAAGAAAAGGAAGAGGGATGGAAAGAGGAAGTGAAAAGTGAAATCTCAAGTTGGTGGGAAGATGTGAAAATTCAGTTCAAGTTAATGTAAACACCAGAATATTGCAAGTTAATACGGTTTATAAATAACAAATATTCCGGAACTGGGTCACACGAAAGTTGAGATGTTTATCAGCACTAGCTAGTCCTGCTGGTATCTTGACAGCATTTTGGGTGAGGCTAAACCTGCAGCAGAGCTCAGATGAGCTCAGTGCTAAAGCGACATGTTCAGTAGGGTAACTTCTGTTTGATGGGTATGGTGAAATGTCAGGACACCAGAGCAAAGATGAGTCGTATCACCTTAGCACTCTGAATCTGTGAAACCAGTGGGCAGAGCTGAGTTCAGAGCTCATTTGGGCTGACATCAATAACTCTGACAACCACTCCTCCACAATGGAGGAGGTAACAAACAAGAGTATTAGCACTTAGCATTAGCATAAACTATAATAAATGGGAACATAGCTGTCAAATACACCTTATTTGTTTACATTTTTTGCGAACTAATTTTTAGACTGAATTCCTAGCATGATGCAATTAATTAATCTAAAACATGATGCGATTAAAAGTAATTAGAATTGTTATCAAAGCCCAGCTTAAATAATGTTATTTTTTGATGACTGTCTGATTCTTTCAAGTGATGTGAAGCCAGGAAACCGATGTGTGTTTTTCCTGCCACCGTCACGCCTGTCGTGTTTGTATTCACATCTTGTACATCGTAGTCAAATGGGAGTCAAATAACAAAGGCTTTCCAATTACGTGTAGCACACTGTGTGAGATGGAATATCACAAAGCCATTGTTCCTCTGCTCCTGTTGACCTTACCTTTGAAATGGTTTCACGGACGCTACAATTGGCCCGCGCCATTTGATTTAGCTAAGGGGATTTGACCATCAGCGCACAGAGATGACGGGGGGAGGAGAGGAGAGGAGAGACCACTACATACAGCTTGATGAGGGAGAGGAGGGTTTCAGCTAACAACTAACCATGCTTCGTCCTCGGGCAGATTAAACCAGAGAGCATCTGTTTAAATAAGAGCTATTTACAGCTTCATAATACGGTAACTCAGTGGTAAAGAATGGAATCATCTCCTTGTTGTGTTTTGACAAACTACTACCATATGAATTCTCAGTTAATATACACAGTATTAACCTGCTGCTGTTCTGCCGTTCTTCCCGTCCCTTAAATATACACGCCGTACACTCTCCGCTGCGCTAAGACTTTCCCTCTCTCTGCTCCCAGCCTGACTGGAACCATCTTGTTTAGAGTGATGGCTCACTCACACAGGTTCACGGCTGCTATTGTAAAATCAGCCAGCGTTTAATTGAAACAAATGACTATAATAATAGAACATTATCCCCGCAGGCACCCAGCCATGACAGCTTTAATTAGAGGCGCGTTTCAAGACTGATCCTTCAAAAGCGCCGCCGCCGCGCAACACGGCGGTAAACACTCCTTTAGGTGGGGAGTCGAGCCGGGGTTCACACAACCCTCAAAGCTACTCCTCATTCACCCTGAGGGCAAAGTGCTAACAACTCCCTTCCTCAAAGAGCGCCGACTCCTCACCCTGCCTCCTCCTCCTCCCCTCTCCTCCACACTCTCTCTCTCCCTCTCTGTGTCTCTCTCCCCTTTGTCCCTTCATCCATATCTCTGCCCTATCAAGATTACATATGCCCAGGAGGGTCATTTACACAAGCTGAGGAGAATTAATAAGAGAGAGGAATTATGAATCACGGGCTACTTAAGGGGCTTCTGTCTACTCGCGACTTCACACAGATGCAAAGTGGGAAGAAAATGTGAGTGAGCTAGGAATTTAATAAACGCTGCGTTTTATTCATTCCGATTTTCTTTGCTCCCATCAAGGTGATCACTTTTCTAGGAACTCATTGGATATTTCAGCATGACAACATCAGGTATTCAGGCTTAAAATTAAAATAATAATACTTTGTAGACAGTGTACTTGACTGGCCTGCCTGAAGTCCAGGAAATAGCTGCTGCATTATGAAGAGGAGATTCAGACAACGGCCACCAGAGACTGTTGGGCAGCACGGTTCATTTAAATAGAGTTGCATAGGCAAGGTTTGAATCTTACAAATCATTTGTGGTCAGCAGTTAGTAGGCAACATGGTGGAAGAGTGGTTAGCGCTCTTGCCCACTCTCCTTGTGTGCAGGTTTTCTCACACATGCTAACGTTAGCATCTCCCATAGTCCAAAAACATACAGGGTTTGGTCAAAGGTTTACTCTAAATGGACCATAGGTGTGAATGTGAGTGTTAATAGTGGGTCGATATGTGACTGCAAGAATGGCCTGTAAGCCCCGCCTCCATGACATTAAAAGGGCACTGTGGTAAAAAACAAAAAATGAATATAAAATTATTAAGCTGGTAGATTTGAGTTGTTGTTTTTTTAATGCTATTTTTGTCTTACTAAATTACACCATTTAGTTCTTATATAACCCTACAAGACAAGGGTACTTTGATTCAGATGTATTACAAAAATGAGATCCAGGTGCCGTCTCTGCCTGCTGAGTTTAGCAATGACTTTATTACAACCACATTTTGTTTATTATCTTGGCAAGGACTGAAAAAAAAAGAGAAAAACAAAAAAACCAGGTTCTTTAAAAAAAAAGTAAAACGTTAACACTTGCTCTTGCACTGAACTGTGATCAAGCAATTAATCTGGCAGAAAAACAGCAATGCCTCGCAAAAGCCGCAGCATGGGGAAACAATTATGAGTCTCAACGCAGACTTCAAAAGAGAGAAAAAAGCAATCTATTCCAGTGGCTAATGTAACCGTGAAGCAGAAATGGACTAAGACGCTGCGATGCTCAAAGCCGACCACGGTCCATGACGACAGAGTTGATATTTTCATACACTGAGGATGTTAATGTCAGACTGAATGAAAGAAAACACACAGGAGAGGAGTGAAAACAAAACGATATTTGAGAAAAAGAGACATCCAGGAATGTTTTTTGGAGTTTTCTCATAGTAAAACCTTTAGGTTTCCAGCTCCTGACACGTGAAACCAACCTCAGGTAGAAAAAACAAAACGCACAGATTTGTCTGTGATTTGTCTAAAAGAGAGATCAACATCTATAGGAACATTCTCTGTATTGTTCAAATTGTAGCGTATTTAAAAGAGAGATCAACATCTATAGGAAAATTCTCTGTATTGTTCAAATTGTAGCGTTGTGATTGTGTTGCTGCTGTCCTGGCCAGGTCTCCCTTTGAAAAGAGATCTCAATAGGCCCAACCTGGGTAAGATGGAATAAATAAAATATTATTACCATTATTAAAATAATAACATCATTATTTATAATAACATATTTGAAGCTGGAAATAGACGGTGATGAGGTTTTCAAAGTACTGAACTGTCCTGAACAAGGCAACAACCAGGCTGTGCTTGATTTGCAGATCGTAATGTCATGATGTTCCCCTTGGCACTGTCCTCCATGTTCCTCATTACTGCTAATGTCAGAACCTACTTTGCTTTTATTTGCTTTCACTCTCTCCCCCTCCATTTATCTCACCCTACTGTTCTCTCCTTCCCTCTCTCTGGTTCTTCACTCTTTATTCTCTCTCTCTGTAATTCTGTCTCTCCCGCTCACTCTCGGTGCCCGGGCGTGTCTTTCTTTCTCTCTCTCTCTGAGCTCACCTCACAAAGCACAGCATCACAGCATCACAGAATCACAGCCTCGTCTGACATGACATGCAGGAGACGGTTGTGAGGAGCGGTGGGGACACACGGTCTTGACAGCAGAAGGCAAGGATTCTCTGCTCCCACTAATGAGACTCCTGACTCCGGTGTCAAACACACTTTGTGTCTATGTGTGTATTTGTGGGGGTGTGCCCGTGCTTGCACAACAAAAACACGGAGGGAAGGAGAGAGAGAGAGATGCAGAAGTAATGAACACAAAAACAAGGGAGAACATGCAAATGAAAGGCAGCGCCGCACGTCACACTCCATATGTGCTATATGAGGACATGACAGGGAGATTTGCATGTTCGTCCAAAACCTGTCAGAGCAAAAGTTCACACAGGCGGGAACTATATTTACCACATTCTTTTAGCTCTGAGCATTAAACAATATCTTGTACCACATCAGTGCATCAGAATATGAACTACAACAACCTGGATATTGGACTTTATTTCACTAATTACACCAAATTAAAGTGTTAGGGTCAGAAAAAAGGGCTTGAATGTAAAATTGAACTGCATTGTTATTTTGATTATCATAACAAGTTTCCATTTATAGAAAACGGGTGGGTGGAGACCAGCAATCGGTAAATGTGTCAAATGCTACATTAATGTCTGATTATTCAGAAATATGATTCAAAGAAACCAAGAAGTGGCACCGCGCACAAATTTCCTCACCAACAACCTAAATTTCAAGTTTGTTTTTTGAAGCATGCAGTAATGACTTTGTGGTTTCAACTTGGACATTTTGCAAAAACTTACTAATTACTAATTACTTACTTACTTACTAACTGTGGTTTCAACTTGGACATTTTGCAAAAAAAAAAAAAAAAAATTTTCTAGGAAATAAAGGTTTTTTTTTATCTTTGTTTTGAAATCTTATACCAACTTTTCAAAAACAAACTAATTTTCTAGGAAATAAAGGGTTTTGTTTTGAAATCTTATACCAACTTTTTTGTTTCCAGTTACATATGACCTACACTTACTATAAAGAAAAGACACTCTAACACTGGTTCTTCTCCCAGATTTATTGTGCTCTATGGACCTGACAGCAGTGTCATCTGTTAGATATATTATACTGCCTGCAAATACTGCACACAGTTTTATGGGCCAGTAAAGTGTTGTTGTCATTTAAAGCTAATCCTTTAGAAAATACCAAAATCCTAACAAGCTAAATTCAACACTTTCCTGAAGCTGTAATACAACTTATAATAACATAGAAATTAAAGAAAGAAATGATTTAAGGTGTATGCAATGTTTGTAAGTTGTTTTCTGGAAAATTCCTGGACTGGGTTCGTAAGGAACAGACGAACACATGCTGTCAAACTGTAGTAGGTGAAACTTATCGATCGTGTTTTATAGCTAGCCCGCCAGTATACAGCGCATATACCACTAATACTACAAATCCCAGAATGCTTTGCTAGTGATTTGGCGCGTTAGGACGTACTTTAAAGAGCAAACTACAGAAGGTAGAGGAGAAGTCAGGTGTCGCAGTTAACTGTGTTCACAAAAACAAAACCACAAACTGAGGCTGCTGTAAAGACTACTTTTACTGTGGCAGCAGTGACCAGTCCAGCTCTGGTCAAGAGTTTGTCAAAAAAGTGCGTGGTCAAAGTTTGAAACATTGTGTGTCCGGATTAAAAGCAATCATTTTAAAATGCGTGCCTGAGGGGAAACACCGTGGCTGGTGGAAAATAGGAAAATATTTTATCGCATTCTCCCTTGCTGTACGTGAGAGCAGCGACACGTCTGATACTGGCCAGCTGTCAATCTTCACACATGGAGTGGACTCGAGTCTGTGCGGAACTTCTGGAACGAAAACCAATGCATGGCACAAACACGGGAAAATAACTACACCTGTGGGACTAACGGCGGTCAAAGGAGTGGACTGGTGGGCAGGACCACGCAGCGCAGGTGAGTTTACAGTTTATCACTGCATCATCTCGATATGCTCAACCTGTAGCTTCAAGGGCGGGGCCACGTTTTAGCGGAAATGTACGCTGCGGTGAGGGCTTTTAAAACCAAGTTGTGCCTGTGGAACACTAAGATGCTGCAAGGAAACTTGAGACATTTTCCGGGCTGTCAAACCATGAAAAAGCAGGTCTCTCCTACCGTGGAGCCTAGTGCACAGTTGCCTCGTTTTACTGAAAAAGTCATTGTTTTCATTGAAGGAAATTATTATTAATTTTGGTTGTTGGCCTGTGAAAATGGATTGACATTAAAAATGAAGTAGAAATTAGAAATTAATACCACTGCTGTGTTTTATTTCAAATTTAATTTCTCATGTGTTTATAATAATAAGCTTTGCTTGTTGCAAATTCAAGGTTTACACAAAACTGAGTTTGTTTCCACATTAAAAGGTTCAAAAATATATGTTGTTCCCAAAGTAGTGGGCAAGCAGAAGGTCAAATTCATTTATTTGTTATAATATTAATATTTAATATATTTTCTTTTTATTTCCTTTACCTTGTGCCAAAGTGAGAAATAATATTCTGGATATTGTCCAGAATAACTTCAGAACTGTTGCAGAATAGAGTGGATTCAGTGGGAAAATGTCCCATAATTCTTTGTGGTTTTTTTTGTTTTGTTTTTTTGTCAATGCTGCTTCATGAGTTAGGACTGTAGCACTGTTCTTGTCGTTTGTGTTCTCTTGGTTGTAGTTATATAGAATAAAAATAAAGCCATATAATGTGCAGTAAAGGAGCACTCTCATTTTGGGATTGAGTGACTCTGCAGCAGTAACTCAGTTTAAACTGACAGATGTTGAGAGAACCATCTGGCAGGGATTATTGCTGATTATTTTTTCCCCCCTCAATCCATGTTGGTACCTGCCCTCTGAACTTCATTACTTCCTGAAATCTACATAGTCGAACAAATCACAGAAAGTACATGACTTAGTTGAGCGTCAAAAAACTGGCGGGATTAAAAGTAATTTGGATCATGACAATAGTTTTGGAAGTCCTTGGAAGAAACGAATGATAGCAAGTAGGAGGATTGAGAAATATACCAATACTGCAATAATCCTATCAGACAGACTGTCTTTCTTAAATACATGTGTGAATCTCACTGGTTTAAAGCCACTCTTGTGCACACAACTAGGCAGATTGGCAGCCTTATGTTTGCAGCACAGCAGGGAAGAGTCCCCAAATTCTGTGAAGACCTGCGACTTCCCTTCACTGTCACAAGGGCAAAACTGACTCCTGGTGGTGGTGGTTGTGTTGAAAGCAGAATCAGCTGATGGATGGTTGAGATAGGGCCACAGTGCAATATGGACACGATTTCATGGCATGATAAATCTCAGCGGGGGCCTGTGGCTAAGTGTAATATGAAATCTCTTATCTATGTATCTGCTTCATAACACTGGCCATATCTGCAGCAGATGAGTCTGCCTTTGTTTCTTTTAGCCTGTGTGAATAACACAGATGATCAAATCTACATTATGGAGGAGGACGACGACGACACGTGTGTACATGTGTGTGTGTGTGCATGTGTGTGTGTGTGTGTGCATGTGCATGTGAAGTGGCATCTTTTATGCGCGGTTGTTTTGAAAATACGATGTGATAAATTATCTAAATTGAAAAATTGTCAGTGCAGAAAAGAAGATCCTCCTCCATCACCGGCGACGGCAGCGACGAACAGTGTTATTAGAAATGGGTTTTGCACCAGCACTCTGTGCTACTTGAGCTTGTGTTTGTATAGAATTAAAACGACACCTGCAATAATAAAATAAAAAAAAGAAATGAAATGCAATTTGTCTCACAGCACTGAGCTCTTTAAAGTTCAGAGTATGTTATTAAACACCATCCCTTTAAAGTTTCTGATTAAAAAGAAAGAATTTAAGTCGGCACTTTATCCTCTGATTAGACTAATCTCATTATAATTGACTTCACCGAGGTGGAGGTGGAAAAAGAGAGCTCACATAAATAGATCCCGAAGTGATGAATCCGTAAAATAACCTATATTTCTTTTAAGATATTTTTTAATATACAACTACAGTTTCATATCACATTGCTGGAGAAATAAGGCACTTTTTCCCAGGAGATGTGAAAAGAATTGAATTTTTCCTTATCGGTCATCTATTTTTCCACAGAATGCTATTACTTGCTGGCAGCCGTTGCTTAGCAACAGGAAATATTAATAGGACCTTTTATTAGCTAGGCTATACCAGCGGAGTACTAAAATGAGGAAGTGGAAAACATGAATGTGTTACATAAATCTCCAAACCTTTCAGGGTTTGCTGCCATCTCTGTTTGTCCAGTGATTTATGGCTGTGATGGTTCATTTATAGAATGGGGGGGGGGGGGGGGGGGGGGGGGGAAAAAGGGACAATTTGAAAATAAATAATCACCTAAAAGAAGTGGAGATGCCTGCAGATTGTGATTTTTTTTATGACAATTCCTAGATGCAGTGATAATATAAAGGAATCTTTAAAATTCAAAATCAAATTACTAGGGCTGCCAATTGATGAAAAAATAAAATTTTATATCAGATTAATCATAGTGTAGCTGTAGATTAATCATAATGAATTGTGACTGCAAAAAGCTGTGTTTAATCACGATAAATCTAAATAAATCAGCATGCTTAAATAGTAAAATGTAATACATCATGCACATTGTAAATATAAAAATAGTACACATTCATTGTAATATTAATTTATCACAATGAAACAACGCATAATTGAGATAAATTAACATTTCTTAATATGACAAAAATAATCAGTATAATGCTGGAACAAAACAATAGATATGTATATTAATATAATATAAATAAGTATGTGTTTAACATTTATTTTTATATGTGGCTAAACTTTAAATTTAGCTTCAAGGAATTGGTGGTTTTTAGTCATTGCTGTGCATCTTAACGTTAACTTGAAAAACGTTGAGCGTTGCTTTCAAAGCCTCATCAATATTAATCAGTCCACGGTCAGTTTGTCCGTCGTCGACTTACTTAATGCCCTGCGCTCAGTGAGGTTGATTTGACGCATCCGACCTGAAGTTGAAGCTTCTGCGAACAGTTGAGTTGGTATTTTGAACTTGAGGTGCTTTGTGAAACAAAAACTCCTTTTCTGTAGTGTGTACTGACTGAGTATTTGAGCAGCAGTATATAGGCAGAAATACTGGATAAACACTTCATTCTGACCTTCATTCTGTTTTTGTTATTTCAATCTAACTGAGCGTTACACTTTAATTGTCGTGATTACGGCATTCAGTTTTACGTCATGAAAGCATTTGCTTGTTGAAGTATGAAGTTAAGAAAAACTCTGCAAATTCCTTATCATTTTTTCTTAGCTGACTTAAAAAATAATAACTTTAAAAATACCAAATTTAAGATCCTTCAAGTGAAAAAAGTTAAAAATTGTTTTAATTCCTCAAGCAGAGACATAGAATATCTCTCAGAGCAAAAGTAAAAAAAAAGTTGGATTATATATTATTCACATATTTAATTGAAATATAAAACAATAATAATGTACACACTGACTCCAGGTGTATTATATATTTTTAGACCTCTGTGTTATGTCAGCAGTTTTCTCAGAAACCAACACAAGTTTTATTTTAAGAACTTGTTTAGTCTCCAACATTTCTATGAAAACCAGCAGTCGGACAGTACAGTGTGTGATAACTGGCCTCCCCTGTGAGAGATGGCATTAACGCACACACACACACACACACACCTCTGCTCTCAACCTTTCGATTCACCAACGCTGCTCTGTGACAAGTTCAGTTGACGTCGAAGCTCATATTTCATTCACACCGGCCTGAAGAGTGAGCACCTGCCAGCAGCACTTAAAACCGAGCGACAGAAACATAAAGGAAGAAGAAAAAGAAAACAGTGGCGACCAATCGTATTAACATGACAATCAGGGCAGGATTAATGCTGGATAATTAACCTCGACAGGAGAGAAGATAAAGAGCCCGTGAGGAAATTCCTACGTTTTGGGCGATGAATTTGAATATGAATTAAATCTGCTGGATGTGTGAGGGTTTTTTTCACAGCTCCGACCGTGACCCACCTTTGGGCTGATACTCATCGCGTATTCCTGCAGAAATAACACCTGAGAGAATAACAGGCAACTTGACAGAGACTGGACTGTCTACAGATACACAGCCCCTCCTGTCTTTCAATTCATATGTAAACATTTTTACCTTTAGGCACATTTTAGTGTTTATAACAATGAGTTCACTCTGCACGTGTGTGTGTCCTGAGTGGAGTTGTGTATCTTTTTGTTGAGACGATCAATGCAACCTGATCAGGGCTATTAAATGTCCAATGTTCATTGGAACATGTAGATGCTATGACAGAGGGGGCATTACACAGAGGGGCATGTAGAGACAGGGAGAGAGGGGGAGGAAGAAAAAAGACAAGAAGGAGAGGGGGTGGTAGAGAGAGAGAGTGTGTGAATGAAAGATGTGGAGAGAGTGAAAAAAGGGAGAAGAATGAAAGATTGGAAGAGAGTGAGAAGGGGAGATGGGATAGATGAGGGAGAGAGAGGGAGGAAAAAGAGGGAGGGGAATTACAGAGAGGCAGAATGAAAAACTAAAGATGTTCCTCATTCATCAATCAGAGATGGGATCTGTTGCCCTGCTCGTCTACATGCCCTTGTGTCCCTGGGAATAAATGATGCAAGAAGAGCTGTGTGAATGTGTGAGTGAATGGGCTTACGGTAAAAGTAAGAAAAGAAGCCTTAAAAATATGTTTAAATACTACAGGTAGAAAACTTCTCTGACCTGCAGCTGTAAAAGGTTCAGAAAGAAATGACAACAGTACACTTAAACCAATACAACGACTTGTCATGGTCATTGATTATTGGATTAAATGTTTCCAATTATTTCCATAATTCCTATTTCTCCAGTCCTTATTTAAATTATTTGTTCCACTGATTGTGTCTCATTGTGTCATTTAATCGACCTTCATCATCCTCAGAGCAGAGCTCAACTGCTGCCAGTGAAAACTGATTCTCTCTAAATTTCTCCTGTGGTATAATAGCACGCCATGTTTATTTAGTGTGTTCAGTGTATATACTGCTGCAGCTGCTGTGGAGTGCTCTACAAATGTCCTCACATCTGCATCACGTAGGGACAGGCTTAAAGAAAAAAACCCCCAGCATAATAACAATAAACCCCGGCTCTCAACCTTTCATTGAAGCTGAATAATCTGATTCAACTCAAGTGAATTATCTCTAAAATATCTAATAAAAATATCCAGGAGCTAGAGAAAAAAAACCTGCAGGTATACACTCACTTTGAATAAGAGTTACCTCTTTGCAATTTTTCCCCCTCCTCCCTCCTTCCCTGCTTGGCTCTCACCCACCCCCCTCTCCTTCCACTCCCACCCCCCTTTCATCCAACCCTATTGCACGCTTTTCATTGCCCACCTCACGTATTGAATCTGCCTGATGAAAACAGATCTCACTGCAGCACCACAATAGAATGGCTGATGCAGGAAAGATGAACCCTAATGGATTTTTTTTTCCTTCAATGTGCTCAAGATTGAATATAAGGCCTGACCTCCAGATGTAGTGGATCTATTTCAACAGCACAGATATTGTTTATGGTGGAGACACACACACACACACACACACTCACACTTACGGGACAATGTCAACAACAACATGCGGGAGCAGCGTCGGCCTGGGCAGAGGCCACTTGTACCTAATACGACACATAAAAACTAGTCTAAAAATTCAGTTATCTCTTGTTTTTTTGTTTTTTTATCTGTCCGTGTCAAGTGAGGTATTCATAACGATACCGTCTCCTGTTTGAACCGCGGAGTTTGCTTAATTACTTTGCTCAGCAGACTGTGTCAAGGTGAGGCACCCATTTTAATAGACACTCCACTGGCGGTACAAATGAAGTGCTGCTACGCTTTGGCAGTTTTCGCTGCAGTGACTATTGGATTTAGAATTTTCTGAGTTTGCTGTAAGTGTTGGAAAAAAAAAGAGCTGCTACATCCCAGAGTGGCCGCTCTTAGCCAAAGGTTGAAATATCAAAGCACCTTCCAACGTCAACATCCAGGATTATTTTACAAGGAAAAACATAGCGAGCGCTTATTTTAATATATTTAACTTTTTCATCTCCGCGCCCGAAATTAAATTCACCACCTCATCCGTCAAAGTCCGGTCGTCATCGGCAGCAGTTGTCAGCAGATTTCTCTGCGTCTCTGGTTTGGTTGAACACGGGCCAGCTGATCATTGTAAATCTCATGCATTTTTATCACATGCCCCAGCGCTGTTCAATCTATTAGAACTACTGGGTGTGGTTCTGTGTGCAGCAGGAACGAATATTTCGAGCCAAAGGCTGGCCAATAAACCACTGTCTCCAATGTGAAAGGTCACGACCTGTGTGTGAACTGTATATAAGGAGATAAATGACATGTGACGTTATAAATGTATTGGTGTGTTTATATTTCAGATCTTTATTATGATCCATATCAGTTGTAGGATGACTTTTTATTTCTCTCATCTCTGCTGCTGACATTAGAATACATCCTACTTTACCTTGAAGTGCATCAGTGTATTTAATATTTGATCATACTGTAGTATGACTTGTTAATCCATATAAGACATCTGACGGAAAACGGTTACATATAATAGACAGACGCTACGTTATAGACTGTGTAATAGTAATTAATTTAGCCGAGAGACACAGCTGTCGAGAGCAGCGACTCCAGCATCTGTTGATGTCACAGTTAATGTGGAGTAAAATATGAAGCGCTGGAAAACTGACCTTCAGAAGAAAAAAAATCGCGTTCATGTTGGCAGCTACATGTTCAGTTCAACATCAAATAAATGACCAGAAAACTTAAACATAGTGATGAATAATGTAATCAAAAAATCATTTCAATTCAAGTATTTAAAGAGAAAACCCATTATTACCCTATATTAATTTTTCTTTTATCTAAACGTTTTATTCATTTTGGAACTGAAGTAACAAACGTTGCTGTTTTGAGGGCACATTTTTGCTCCCCTCTGTCAAGTTCACATTCCATGGTCGGTGTTCTTTACTAAGATTATTATTATATAATCATTATTTGGCATCATCTTCACATGGCTAGGCTAATTTATTAACGCAGCAGGAAACAGGTCCTCGCTATGTTGACATAAGACAACACATTGTGAGAGATGTGGACCGCAGGCTGGACTGTCGCAGCCCAGGCACTCCAAGTCTACTGTACAAAGTGATGCTTTTGCAGTTTGCTATTTGTGCTTAAAAAAAGCTATTTGGACTTTATTTAGCAATAGCTAGGCTTAGCTAGCTTAAAATAATCACCTTACTAGACTGTAGTAGGATTAAGAAGACAAATGGAAGGGCCTGCGAAACACAACCGAAACCCTTGTGTGTGTGTGTGTGAGCTTGATATACATCAAAAGAAATTCCCTCAGTGTCCTGCAGTTTTTCTGAATGCAAATATGAGGTGTGGAAGTGCTGATGTGTGGAGGCAGTGATCAGTCTGTATTCTTGTGTCAGAGCTGGACCAACAGACTGACGCTTGCTGGGCTGATGGTTGTGATGCTGTTAAATTTGAACACAGTGCTTTTTTTCTCCATCATTTTAAACAGTGTAGTGTTATTTAAGTTGGTTTCAGAGCTTCCATTTTCTACATAAAAACCAAATCAATTTCTGGGGCTTATGGGTAAATTTGAGAATTCTTCTGTGTTCATTCTTGAGTCCTTGGAAGAGAAGCTTCAGCGTAATTTGTTTAATATGTTTTTGTCCATAACTGATGAAATATTCATTGACACTTTGAGCTTCACATTTCCATTCTCTCGACTCACCGAGGGCATTTGGCTGGAGACCAGGTGACCGTCCTGTGCCAACATGTTGGACATCATCAGTGTGGGCAGCTCTGGGTAGGAATACGGGTTGATGAGCCCATTGTGTGACAGCGAGTGGCAGAGGTAGCCTGTAGAGTCGTGCTCCATCAGGTGGAGAAGAGGAGGCTCCGGGTGGTTGGGTGGAGTGATGGGGGGAATCTCATAGTCTTCGTCCCCGGCTCCGTTTCCACCTCCTCCTCCTCCTCCTCCACCTCCCCCGCTGCCACCAGTCTGACCTGTGTAGCTCTGAGTGAAACGAGAGAAGCAAGAAAAACAAAATTATACAATCACATTCATTGAGATCACAGTGTCCTGAAAACAGATCTAGTACTTTACAAAGACCAACACAAATAAAAATAAATTCATTTAGTTAAGAGCAAACTGACACTACAAATTAAACTGGAATATAAAGGAACAAATCTGCTGACTGATGACTGTTAAAGCAGGGCCCTGTTTTCTGGGGTAGTTGCATGCTGTACATCAGGTAACACTGCAGCTTCATGATTACTTTTTAATAATAATATTAAAAACATATAAGAGCATTGACCAACTGTGTTTCTCACAGAGCATTGGTTTTGTCAACAGTGGTAGCTGTACCAGCTAATTTTTCATAGAAAAGGAGTAAGATCTTGAATTAGCCTTGACACAATGCAAAATTTCTTCTGCTTTTGTATGTCATCAAATTTATTTTATCTAAGATTTTCAAAACAATAGTTTTTTTATTTGCCAACTAAATCTAAAATTATTAAAAATGAACCAACATTTAGTGTTTCGCAGTGCATTAAATTGTCATTGTTTAATCTTCTAATCTTTTATTTTGTCACTTGCTAAGAGTGGGTGTCACTTTGGTTCAAACATCTCATTTCAGAAACAAAAAGTAAATGCAAACTAATCTGATCTGAAATTAGCAAAATCAGGCGCCTCAGCATCGGTTGCCTGTCACACTGACACGGTGACTTGAACCAGATCTGGGTTCGGCAAGGAACAAAAAGAGAAGAAAAGACAAGGAAAAAAATAATGGCAGAGAAATTGCACCGGGCTATGAAAAGCAATTTTGTCTGAGATGCTCCAACTTGACTCCCATTGTAATGACTGAGTCAAATTAATCATCACAAATAATATTCTGGTGTCAGCCATTCAAGGGTTTTTTAATAGAATTTTTATGATTCATGTCTGGCAGTATACATCAAACAGTCACTACGGCAACATTTCTCAAATCAATTCAATATCATCTTTGTGTAGACTGTCATCCTCGGCAGCCGAGTGGTCATTTATCTCTCAAACAGATACTTTGGAAAAAATAAGGGAGTGGGGGAGGGGTACAAGGAAAGAGGAAAGGAAGCAGGACAAATTGTTGACTTGTTTCCTGCAGCCTTGTTTGGGTCTAAATGTCAGTTTATGGTGCAGTGGTGAGATGAGTGACATAATAGTTTGACTGTTTCATCTTAAATAATATTAATAATAAAAGAAAATCTGCTTGTTAGTTAAAATGTTAAGCAGCAAAATTAGTTTTCTTTTTTCCCCATGCAGCGGTTTTAACATATCAAAGGTCCCTTTGTGTGAATCTGAGACGATAAATAAGAATAAGAGAAATTTCATTTGCCTTTAAATTAACCAGAAGGAATTACCTTAGCAATTTTTATTGTGAAGCAAAGTTGTAGACTCAGCATGAACATGGTACTTTTATCTCGCTACATGATGTTTCTCCAAATGATAAAGAGGAAAAATGTGATTGCGTCAGTTTGATTTACTCGTCCCGATACAGCCTGCGAGCCGGTTGATAATAATTTGCCGGCCCCTCCTTTGAAGACAGATGTTTTTATAAACCCGTAGGGGATTGTGTTATTGTTTGGTCTAATGGACAAGAAAACCAACATTTCCTGAGATTCAATTTCCCTCATAATTGTTGGAAGGAAACTAAATTGTCTGTTGTAAACATTGGGGCCATTGTGTTGAGCCGGGTCCCTGTGTGTCGCTGTCATCCTTCTTTACCTCTGGGGCTGACCACCGGGTAATTTTAAACCTGCATCTGCTTAGCCACCATCACTGCTATCATGGCCATCATCATCTTCATCAAGCCTATCACCATCACCATTATCATAACCATCTTCATCATCATTACCATCTTCATCAACATCAATACCATCTTTATTGTCATCATCATCGCCCTCTTCATCATCATTAACACCATCACCATCATTACCATCTTCCTCCTCCTCATCATCACCATCACCATCTTTATCATTGTCATCACATTTCCTCCTCCTCATCATCACCATCTTTATCATTGTCATCACACTTGTCACCAACATCATGATTATCACCATTATCACTGTCACTACCATTAATATTATACTGGGCATTAGCATTAGCATACTCGCATAAGCATATCATATTAGCATAAATTAAATCATAAATTACATTATGATTAACATGACCATCATCATTATTGTTATTGTATTTTTCATCATAATCCTCATCACTGTTATTGTGATAATTTTCAGTCACCCTCATCATGGTTATCATCGATCACTTATATTAGCAGCATCATTTTCATATCATCAGCAACATTGTTATCATCACCATCATCATCATCATTATCGTCCTTATCATTATTATTGCCCTTATTGTTATCAAAACCATGATATATATGATAATTATCATCATTGTCATTATCATCAATGTTGTTATCATTAGCGATATCATTGTCATTAGCGATATCGTTTTTTAAAATTATGCTCTACATTATCATCTTCGTTATTAAATATTGTTTTCATAACCATTATCATCATCATCATCATCAGTTTTCTTTATCCCTTTCAACATCACTGTCTTCATCATCACCAATATCACTGTTATTGTTATCTTCATCGCCTCCCTCATCACTATCCTCCTCATCCTCACGTCGCCTGTTCATGAAAACCTTTGCTCACTTCATACATTATTGCAAGCTGAGAAAACATTTTTCCAGTTCTGATCCGTTGTGCAACGGGACGAAGAGTGAGTGTGTGTCGTGTGTTCCGTCGCTGTGAAGCTTCATCCACTGCCCTTGATGATAAAATGTAAATACCAAGGACGTTCCCAGTTGGATTGTGGGAGATAAATTATTCATACGCCTCTATTCAGAATGAGATTGCATGTACAGAAGCACATGTACACCAGTGGCTAATGTATACTCTTTTCTCCTTTAAAAGTACAATCCAAACAAAGCCATTGTATTTGATGGATGGCATGGACCGGTGTGTGTCCTGCTAAGGAATTGGCATTTCAAACAAAAGCCTCCTCTACTCATTTTTCCCTTTTATGACGTACTCCTCCTAGTGGGCTTGCAGTAGTCTGACCAGAGGCTACATTACGCCCAGGTTCTATTTTCTCACTGTAAAAATCCTTTATTTTCCTCCTCCGCTGATCAATACCACACACTGTACTCAACGCTATTTCCAATATGCAGTATGTTCTGTCTGAACAGCCAGTGAAACACAATCTGTAACATTTTAATTAAGAGACAAATCTCCCTGTGCTGTTAGTGTTACATAGCTGCACACCTTTCATTTGAAAGAAACAGATGAACAGACAGTTGGTCTGAGACTGGGAGAGAAAATAACATCGATTGGGAGCTTTCCAGGGTTTTTTTTTTTCCCTTTTCATTTTTTTCCCCTCCTTTCTGTAACTGAGTATTCAAGGCCGTCTGGAGACGATATTGACTGAGGCTAATGGCTCATTATCTGTGCAGTCTTCTCATTAGAAAATTGTTCTGAAACCTGCAGAAATCTGTTGTTGGAACACAACGTAGTTAATGAGAAATAATGTTTTGGTTTGATGTAGAGCAGGGTAGTGAATGCACACACTTTTGTAAGGTTTTTTTTTTTTTACCGCAGTAAAACAGATGCAGTACAAGGCATGGTAGTATAGTGTGGCATAGAATTAAAATTCTTAACATTTCATAAAATAGCAATAGTTTATCAGCTCAAATGTATTTGGGTGGATGACTGACTCTAGGGTCAAGCGACAAAACATTTCATTTTTCATCCATATTCATCTTTGATTTTCCGCCTGTCCACTGCATTTACAGATTAGTGAAAACCAAGGGGATGTTATATATTCAACAACATGAGGATTTCCTTGGCTCTTAAACCCATCATCTGGTCTATTCTGGCCATACAATGTCCCTGGACGGTCGTAGCTAACGTTAGCTCTGGGCTTTACCGCAACATGTATCGCATTGAGCTTCTGGCTAGCAAATGAACTTTAGGTGCATTACTGCCACCTACTGGATTTGTACATCAGTGTTGCTGACACGCCAAACATTGAGGAATTGATTGAAAAAGTGCAACTAAATAATATATATCATATACCAAATGGCTCTTTTATATTTATATATGGATCATTTTAGAACACAACATATAAAAACACATAAGTTTTAATATTTTATATACTAAAAGTCAGTACATATATTTGCTGATTTAGTTTTTTTATATCTCACCAAATTGTACTTCCTGAACTGTTTGGGAAA
Source organism: Cynoglossus semilaevis (assembly GCF_000523025.1). Classification (NCBI taxonomy): domain Eukaryota; kingdom Metazoa; phylum Chordata; class Actinopteri; order Pleuronectiformes; family Cynoglossidae; genus Cynoglossus; species Cynoglossus semilaevis. Next base: position 19,032,309 of record NC_024317.1, read on the forward strand.
AAACATTACATCATCATCATGTCAGTGAAATACTGATATTCTACAGCCTGAGTAAGTTAGGTTTAAGGTTATATTTCTGTCAACTTTAAGAACCATTAGTCGATCATTCAGTGCATTGCCTTGACAGCACAGCCCATGTGCTGTGAACATGTCATCCCGCAAATAACCCGCCCGCAGGTTATGTGGCACATGTTGCTTGTGAGCCACACGGATGTGTCTGGAGTTTGGAGTCAAACCAAGTTAGCGTGGGTTCCAGGAGGTGAAGGCGGGACTGACAGCTCAGAGACAGACAATGACAGATCTTCTTCACCTCTAACATCCACTTATCTGCCTGATGGAGAGCTTTGTCACTTTGGTGATTTATGCTTAAAATCCCTCCGCGCACACACGAACAGGAACACACGCACACTCACACACTTCATCCCGGCGCTTCTTCAAATACCTCCTGTGTCCATTGTGCGGAGCGCAGCACACTGAAGAGAAGCCAGGAAAGGTTTATGCAGAAGAAGTGAAGAATTTTACCACATTTTCCCTTTGGTTTCAATGTCTACCGAACAGAGGTCTTCAACTGGAGGTTCGCAAACCCTAAGGGGTCTCCAAAGGGACTGCATAGGGCAACGATATCTTTTTTCTCCTAATTTTGTATACAATACTTTGAATTAACCTGGTTTATGGACAAATGAAGGCAAAGAATGTTTTAAGTCAAAATTGCACAAAATATTTGAATAGTTTTTCATTAGATGCAAAAATATATCACATTTATATTGTTATGTTGCCTGGCTAATATAAATAGTTCAGTATGTTGCAGTAGTGCTCTAAATGGGACCATGAGTGTTGGTAGTACATTTCTATTTTTTTTCATTTCTTTTATATTTTTCATTCACATTATATTTATGTTGTTTTATGTATAGTTTATATGTTTTATACATTTTATATTTTAGTATTTTCTTTTTAAGGGATTCTGAAAGTACACAACAATACTGATTTTATACACGTAAACTATTGTTTTTCCTCGCAATATTTGAAAATGATGCTTTCAGTTGTGTACAGTACAGGTTCAGTTTAACAGAAAAGGAAAAATGTACATTTGCTGTTGTTTATGTGATATAATAATAATAATAATAATAAAATAATGAGTTAAATAATCCTGACATTGACCAAAATAATTGTGAAGTTTATAGTTTGTGGTATCAGTCTGGGGAAAAAGTAGAAGACCACCGATCTCCTTCAGATCTAATATGATCCCATTATTGTGTAAACAGCAGAGAACAGCTGTGACGCTCCAAACACACTTTCTAATCTAAACCCACGGAGTTCTCTGCCCTTTATTGTGATTGGACTGTTCGTTTCAAATACTTCCCCCCCTCCTTCTCTCTCTCTCTCTCTCTCTCTCTCCCGTTATCTACCCATTTCTTTCCATCAACCTCTTGCTTAATTAAAGCCAGAGCAGCTCTTCTGCTACAATATCATGTCAGAGAGTATCAACACGCCACAAAGCCTTCAGTCTAGAGAAGGAGGGGGAGGGCAGAGGGTCAGAGATCCAGTTACAGCCACCCTACACCATACCTCCCCTCTTCCTCCCCCCTGGCTGACCCAACCCCAGCCTGCCCTATTCCCTGTGCAGTGCCCAAACAGTTCTGGTCCACCACTACGACACCAAGCGATCACCACCAGCAGCCCACATCTCCGTCATCTCATCTCCCACTAAAACAGCACAGCTGCATTATTTATCTGTCACTATGTTGCTGTTTGGGAATCATTAAACGGGTGGTGATGGTAGGGCTGGGGGTGGAGAAGGAATGCTCCAGCCCTCTGTACTGAGTTACTGTTCAGTGAATGAACGAGATGTTCAAATGTCAGATAGATTAAAATTGTGCTCCCTTTGAAAATCCACTTGTTTTTATTGTATCTCTTCTGGCCACAATGGAAAGAAATTGGGCTGTAATAATTAAAGTGTTTGTCACATTTATGATTTGTTTTTAATTAATCAGTTTAAAATGATAATTGTATTCAAACATGTGGGCAGAATGACACCTACTGTGCTGTATATCCAATAGTTCTACTGTCTATTCATGTATTGTTGAAATAGACATGTGGTCATTTACACACATTGAAAGAAAATGTTTTTGTTTCACCAAAGCACCTCAACTCCCAGCATGTGTTTGTAGACTCTTCAACTTCAGGTCAGATATCGGCTCATGTCAAAGCAGAATCAACTGACAAGCTGACTGACACCAGTGGTCACATGGTTTGGGAGGGGCTGTTGACTGATTCATTTTGTTGAAGACAAATACGGAAAGTTTTGAAACGCTTGATATTTTACAGTCCAACCAATTCAATTAAGCAACATTTTTTTTAATGTTAATTCTGCCTTCTGATTGGTTGAAAAACTGGTGGGAAACACCAACATCTGTATGCTGTTATTGGTCGTAGTGTTCCTGTAGTATACAGAATTTTTGTTGTTGTTGTTTTGGTTTATGTTTGGTTGATTTATCATGATTCATCATGATAAATTACGAATTGCAATTAATTACAATTAATCATAAAGAAACAAACCCAACCTTCCCTAACTAAAACATTTTTTAAAAATCATTCATCCTTTCCTCTCTTCTCCCCTGTGTATTCTCTCTCCCCTGCTCGTCTCACTCGTCAGTCAAGGTCAGGAGGTCACCCTCATCTGATCGCATGTCAGAGCAGATTAGAATCAGGGCTTTTGTGCCATGTCATATTTCATTATGCGTTTGACTCATCCGGTGGGTCAATGGGTGAGTGTGATTTGATTGGATGACAGAAATTATATAATTTGTCTCTAACCCTGGGCCTGTATCAGGCTCCGAGTGTCGTACTAATGCGTTTTGCGAATGCGGGGCAGGCCCTCTGATACAGAGAGACTAATTTAAAGTGGCACACCGCAGAGTTGAAGGAGAGCCAGAGCTATTGCACAACATGCTGAGGTTATAAAGGAGGATTTTATCAAATAATAAACACAACCTCCGCTGGCTCTTCTGATTTCGTCTGTCTCTTGTACTGTATGCTGCCGTCTACGTTGCAAGTGATGCAAGTTCCCAAGCAGACCTGAACTGCTGTCCGGCTGTCGGGGTCTTCACGTTATCATAAAGATTTTTTCTTCTTCAATCATTTAATTGTCTTATGCCTTGCACTTTCATGACAAGACATGAAAATTATCGGTGACATTTTCAAAATGCTATGGCCAATCCCAACAGACAGTGGGTGTGTCCATCACCAGAACACACAGATTAGACCATAGGTCACGCCAGAGTCCAGTGCTAAACGGACTAAATGTTAGCTTTTTGTTTTTGGTCGCATTTTATTTGCGATCTTTAAAGAAGTCTTTATAGTTTAGTTTTACAAAGGAAATGCTTTTATACACTTTTTGTTGTGTGGAAAAATCCTGCTTAGAAAAACACTACAAACCATCATCACATTTTTATTTTGTGCACCCCCTAGTGACAGCTTGCATACCCAAAGAGGTATGGTATGGAGTGTACATGATATGGAATGCATTTAAATCGTGTTGAAATAAGAATTACAAGACAAAACTAACTGCTAATTGTATACACACCTATGGGAAACTTAGAGTAAACAATTACCTTTACCTGCTTGATTTATTTTTAAACTGCTGGGTAAAACTTATCAACATATCTGCGCAATGAAAAGACTTAGGTAACGGAACGTAGTGGAAAATATCGAGTTTGTTATTTTTCAAGGTGGATTACTGAATAATAACCTATTGACATTACCTTTGGCTGGTTGGCTCCATGTGCACAGGAAGAGTTCAGGACCTTGTGGTAGTAATGATATGCAGATGCTGCCCGCTGTTAGTGAAAACTCAACTGTGATCTCCACTAATGCGGTCGGAAAACAAACCACAGGGGCACAAGATATCTCAGGTTTCCCAATAGGCTTCTAGAATGATTGTGATGCTGATGTTGATATGGCTGCAGGAGACGGGGTTGGCTGTGTGAGCGCACGCACGAGAGAGAGAGAGTGTGTTTGTAAGTCCAACATTTCAATTGAGGACCATAATCAAACTTCACGGGCGCGAGAGAGAGAGTGTGTTTGTAAGTCCAACATTTCAATTGAGGACCATAATCAAACTTATTGCCTGACAGGATGAATCTAAGATTACAGTGTTACAACAGCAGTATTATTTCCACTCTCTTCTGTCTCTTCTGTTTAGAGCAACCATGTCTCCCACAAAATGATGCCTTTTTTCATACACACACACCATCAAACCAACATAAACAGAAGAGGAGCTGCCAACAAATCCAGCGAGACCAAAAACAACCGCCAGTCAAGCCCGTTGTTTTAATTCCTCTGCGCTTTTATTTTGAAAATCACTATTAGCATGTGGACAATGATGTTTGTCTGTGTGCGAATGACAAAAAGAACAAGTGTGCTGGCGAAAAAAAAAGCAGCACAATAAAGGGTTGATGGATCTGTACTGACGAACGGCGTTGGAAAATAACAAAGGCAGAGCTGATGGTGCAGTCATTTGAACAAACGTGTATTATTCTGACGATTGTTCAGATTCTGTCACCCACAAGTAACCTGTAGACTGTAAACCAGGGCAAGGATGGTGTATAAGTGGATGTTTACTGGTAATGAATGTGCATGTGCGTATGTGTGTGTGTGTGTGAAAAATATATCTGTAAGCATTTCAAGTAAACATAACTGCCATTAAAAACATTTTGTTCTTCTCTTGTGTGCTATTATAAAACAAAGGCCTACTGTACGAGACTGACAGCTCTGTGTGTGTGTGTGTGTGTGTGTTTGTGAAGTCAGCTTGTTCTTAAGTGTCTCTCCTCTCTGCTTCAGAGTCAATGAGCCTGTACATTGGAGGCTGGCACAGCTGGTGGGAGCAGGAGCCTAACATCTGGACCCTCGTACTCCTGGTGCCATTGTTAATAAGAGGCTGGTGGGAAGAGGAGAAGTGAGGAGAGGAGTGGAGGAGACGGCTCTTCAGTGTCAATGAACCTCCCTGTCTTCCACTGCAGCTCTTCCATACAACTCCACGTGGAGTCCGTACCAAAGTGTCCAGCTTCCACCGTGTACTGTCCACTGAGACAGAGGTGAGTCTGTCTGTCTGTCTGTCCGTCTGTCTGTCTGTCTGTCAGGTTGGTCCCGACAAGTGCAGTTAAACTGGTCACATCGTCAACAACGGCGCCGTGACACAGAAATGGCCGTCGTCTCCTTCTGGCAGACTAACATTAGAGATGACATTTTTAGATGATGGTTATTTTCATAGACTGGCTTCACTTCTACTGCATGAACTGCCAAGACATTTTGAGGCAGGCGGTACATTTCAGCAGTGTATTTGAGTTCATTTTTTTCTCACGATGTTTAATCGTATTTTATATATATATATTGCAGCAGTGTAAATGATCAGAACGCGTGGTATATTTGAAAAACAAACTCTTCACATATGTCAAAACACGACCGCAGCGTAGTATTATTATTATGATTATGAGTATTAGCAGGTAAGAGTCCTAATTAAACACATCAATTTACTCATAATTAAACTACTGTATAACTTAATGATTTCAATCATAGCTTATTAACCTCAACCACAGCAGGTGAGAATGAGCAGCTGGGAAAATGTTTAGTGAGGGGGGGGTTGGTACGGTGCAATGTGATTTGGGTGGCGACTGCTGCCCCCGCGACCTGGTAACGGATAAGCAGGTGAAAATGGATGGATGGATGGATGGTAATACATGGTTTTTAGAAATTCTTTCTAACATTTATTTGAAGTAAGGTGGAGTGGGAACAACGAACTGCATATCAACTTGTCCTAATACGTTATCTGATTTGTAGAAACTCTGAAAAGCAGCAGCGTATGTGTGGCTTCCCCTTATCCTACCAACAGGGGTGAGAGACGTAGACAAACACATTAAGTCGGCCATTAGTTTCATCTGATCACCTGGGCCAACAGGGGGACGGACAGCTTGGCAGAGCATGAGTCTTACACAAATATACAGGCGGTGCATTTGTGCCATGCCAGAGGAGAATTTCAAACAGTGGGCTTTTAAAGCAGTGTAAGAGAGTGCAGCGGTGCAAGGGGGCAATTTTCCATCTTTCTGCTGCCCCGACAAATATGCCTGCACGTCTTTTTGCTTTCTCTCCTCCCCGCGCTTCGTCAGCGAACAGCTATAGAAATATTTTGGCAGCCTCCACTTTGTTTTCATTTCCACAAAAGAGTTGGAAAAAGAACCAGAGGGCGGGGGTGAAAAGGGTTTGAGGGGGGAATTGTGGAGTAGGATTTGGGGCAAATGTGCAAAAGTAGGGGTAGTAAAGAGTGGAGGAAAGCAGATGGAAAGCAGTGCAAGTTGTGGCCGAGAAGAAGAAAAAAAAGTCCTGGAGTAAAAAAGGAAATGCAGGGAAATGAGTTCGACCCAGTGAGGTGACAAGTGGAGCAGACCAGGGTTTGGCAACGGTGGCCATAAGTTAAGGGCAAGACCTAACGTGGGAGAATCAATAAAAAGAAGAGCTTGTGGGGGTCAGACGAGGGAGCGAAGTCTGCCACTCTGTTCTCCAGCTCTAATCTAAACAGTAGGAGGAAGCTGTAAATCAGACTAATGCGGCCCAGTGTAATTCAGTCCAGCAGGGCCAGGGTGCGGAGCGGGGACCCCGAACGGCGGGAGTTTACGAAACGCCGCCGTAGGGCTTTAATCACCGCAACAACCCGGAGATACTGTCTCCCCCAATCAGCGGGCTTCCTGTCAGTCACACATGGCTGAACCCAGCCAATCATGATTCCCCTAAAGAATCCAGACATGTCGACTGGAGTTTTGGGGCTGCGGCCAAACAAGAAGATTACTCATCTGAACTGAAGAGGTTGGAATGAGCCTTTAACTCAAGGCAGAGAGGAACAAGGTGATAGATTTGTTCAAGGGTGGAAATGACTGTCCAGTAAGACGTGGCAGAAAGAGGGGAAAGTAGGAAGAGAATTAGAAGATGACGGTTAAATTCCAAGGGTCCATTCCACTTCAGAAAATCCTTTTTGTTCATTCTGACGTGATTTTAGAAACTGTTCTATATTGGCTTTTTGCCAAAAGACTAGAGATGAAAAATTGGCAGTGAAAAGTAGGCTGCAAAAACACAAGAAATTGGGTGTAAACAGATGAGAAATGGGCTGCAGAGTTATGAGGAGTAGTCTGTAAAATAGAAATAAAAAGAATAAGCTGCAAAAATAACAGAAGATAGCATCAAATTTAGATCACTCCTTGTCCTTTACGGTTACGGTAAAGGGTTAGGGTTTAACTTTATTGAGCCCGCACGAATTTACAACTTAAGACAAGACAACATTCCAACTCCGCAATCCATCCATTTTTAACCTTGATGCTAAGGAAGTTGCTACAGAACGAAGCTAATGATAGACCTGACCGCTCTACCTTCTGTAGGATGAGTGTGACTTGCTGGGCTACACACACACACACACACACACACACACTCACTCACTCACACAAACGTGTACATGCAGTGTCTTGGCAGCAGAGACGCTACAGCAGTGGCCAATCAATAAAACCTTGTTACTCTAATTGCGAGATCATAATCTCCGCTCCTACTTCTGCTGAATATCCAAACAGTCACTCCATTAGCCGAATTATTCCCCTGTGCAGTTTCTCTGCCCTAGACCCTCCCGCCCCCCCGCACCTCATCGCATTTCTTCCTTATGCTCTTTTTGTTCTGTGACATATTTCTCTCAAACTGCAGTTCTGCGAAATGAATTTATAAGTCAAGGATAGAGACATCAAAGAGAAGCATCGTAAAAGTAAAGTGCTGATGGACTAGTAGTGTCAGAGAATTCCCTTTGGGTAGATGGTTCACTGAAACCATTATCTTCTTCCACAGGGTGAGGTTTAAATGGCATTTGAACTTGGATGAGGACGATGTGCCAAATAATGTAATACTGTAAATTTTCTCTTTCATTTATATATATAAAAAAAATACACATTCACTAAAACAACACAAACAAAAATGTCCCTGACAGATGGGCACATGCAACAAATAAAATCTCGATTTTTTTTTTTTTACCAGTTCCCTTAAAAAAAATGAAAACAAAAGCAAATAGAAACAATTTGAAGTATTTTCACTTCAGTAAAGGTAACTTTTAAAACAGAAGGAAAAGGAGGAAAGGAGAGGACAGTAAAGTTACACTTCCACTCAGGGATCATCTGTTTCAGTGTACGGTTTGGGTATAAAACTAGCATCCAGCAAAGGCACTTAGTGGCTCCCAAATGTTCATGACATTTGATTAAGTTGTAACCATACACTCAAGTCATAGTAGGTAGGATTCAAGATTGTTTTGTTCAAGCTAACATTTTATCATGATTTTTCTAAACAAATTGAACTCAAGATAAATTATGATCAAATACAATGATCCTTTATTTTTAAGAACTATGCAAAATACCATTACTAACTGAAATGATCTTGTCTGCCTCCAAAACTGAAGATGTTATCTTAAATAACAGAACACAAAAAAACTGGTCTGGTCTTATTTACCTCACTAACTGTCAATGTAATAAACAACAAAAGTATATAAAAAATATGTTACCTGGAAAGAGTTCCCAGAAACACTGTTTGTGTCTGTGGGTTCTTCACGTTCTGTTTGAACACCTGAACGTCACTTAGACTAGATCTAGATCTGACATCTTGGTTTAATAGCGGGTCGTATACAAAGTTTTTAGTTGCATACCGCCACCTGCTGTACTAGAGTGTGTAGTCTCATGGTATGACCACTGACTTTTTGAGATATCCTACTCCTTAATGCACGATTCATTTTTTTATTTCGACTGATGCGAATTATCTCACATGTGTATCGATTTTTCATGCATCGTTTATTGCCAACATTTGTTTTTGCTTTTTTTCACATTTTTGTGATGGACATATAAGTATGGGTTGACTTTAAAAAAAAAAAAAAAAAAAAGGCAAGTCACCAATAACAAAAGCGAGGCTTCTGGACCAAGAGTGCCTGTCTGTCCTGCCTGCAGTCCAGATCTGTTTTCTGTTTGTAACACATGGCGTATCATGAAAAGGGGCATCAGACAAAGGACAATGTATTTTCTTATTTCCTGCATTCAACACGCTGGACCTCTGTCCATGCAGAACCACTGAATTTGAGTTAAGAGTTCAAGATGACTACATTTTCTAACAGTTACTGAAGTCTTGGTCAAAACTTCAGTAACAGTTCGAATGTAAGTTGGATTTCAGTGAAAAAATATCTAACCATGAGCACAGCAAACTCTCCTCTCATCACATCACAGCCTTCTGAGCTCTTCCTCATTCCCTGATTCTTGATTTACAGAAACAGGCAGAGAGGGCATACATATTTGCAGCGGACATAACCTTCTCATAAACCCGTCATCATTTTAAGCTAACCTAAAGAATTGTCACAGTTCATATAAAGCTTGTGGTTTTTCCTTCTTTCTGCATAAAACCTGCATAAAAACAGAGCTTATTCTGATAGTTTGATTTAATAAAAAACATTTTTTTGCAGCGTTAATTTATTCATCCATCCATGTAATGAGCACAGTATTTAATCTGACATTTAATGCGCCAAATGAATTACAGCTGCGATTTTCAAACCTCTTTAACCTTGAAAACACAACATTAAATTTAAGCGTTTGCAGTCGTATAAACCTACAATTAATTGGGAAATTGTGACCCAGAGCCAGCGTTCAGGAGTCCTGTGCCACAGTTAGTGTCATTTACAAACCCAAGCGTTTAATGTAAGAGGAAAACCAGCACAAACGTAAGGCCCCGAGCTCTAATAATTACAACTGACAGGGACAAATTCCCTGCTCCCCAGTGTATGTCAGATGGGCTTATTCCCAAACTTTGCAAATCCCTTTGTTCAAACACAACCATATGTTCACAACCAGCTGTGCTGGAGTCTGTGTGATATGGTCGCCCTGCGCTCTACAGGAACGTTGACTTCCTCTCCATTCAAACTCAATAAAACCCCTGCCATGGAAACGAGGTTAGATCAGAATTTGATGTTTGACACCCTCTGGTCAAAATCGCCATCAGACATGAACTAGACAACGACCTTTATTGCATAGATACACTTTTTTTTTTGAAAAAGAAAGTGGAATTCCACTTGCTTTTAGCTGATGTTTTGTTTTAAGAAACAACAATTCCTTATCCGTCCTACTAACAAGCACAGCGCTCCCTGAGGCCATTTGGCTAACAATCAAAGAACAGTTGAAATAGCAGGTTTTCCCTTTTAAGGGCAATTTTCCCTCACCTGGTTTGGTGGCAGGAACTCGTGGTTGTTCTCATTCATGTACATGTTGTCACCATCAAACTGTAACAGACAGAGGCAGAAATGAGAAAATACAGCATGACAACAGTGAGATAAAATAAAATTTAAAAAACGGTTCAGTCACTGGAGAGCACAGAGAAAGAAGTGCGACGCCGCGGCCTAATGACTCCAGGTTCTTTGGTTCGCAGACCTCCGATGTTCTGCTGGATGTCAGTAATTACAGTTCATTAGGGACACGTGTAATTAGGGCCCTGTCAGGGCTAATGTAGCTCACACTCTCTTCACAGCAGTTTGTCTACGGCCTCATTTTGTGTGCCTGTATGCAAGCACACACACACACACACACGGCTTCATGGGTGTCATAATGGAGAGTGAGTTTCATTCATGCGGTACAAATCCATAATTAGATCACAACAAATGTTTAACAGGTGCATAAAAATGCATTTGAGTTTTTAGCCCGAACTTAAAAGAATAATTTGATGATTTTAACTCACTGTCACCACAGCTGTTATTGGCACAACTGGATGCCCTTGATGATCAACCAAAACTAGCACTGTAGCTGTGGATTAATGTCGATTTATTAATCACAAATAACCTGACTCAGTTCTTGAATAAACCTTTTACAACTTGCAAAAAACAGCAAATAATAGAGCTGTGATTTCCAACTTTTTTTGTGCCAAGGCACATATTTCCCACAGTGCACTACCAAACAAAATTGCCACAAAACATATGTGTAATATAACAAAATGATCTTCTCATTTGTAGTTACTCACTATTTACTTACTCAGAGGCCTGTTGAGTTGAACAAAATGCTAATATGCCCACAGGAATTGAAGATCGTCATTCACAAAACATTCATCTCCTTTAACCATTAAAGTTTCTTGTTTTTTAGTTCTTCATTCAGGAAGTGAGGCTGATGTGAGTAATTAGTTGGAGTAAATACATAATAATATTCAGACCAATTAAGTGAAAGTGGATGATTTTCACCTGATGACCTCACAGGGCACTTCACAGTGGCTGGAAATGACTGCAGTTGAGCATTGATAAAGGAATAGATGGGGGCGGAATTATTAGATATACAGCGCCAATCATTCTGCTCGTATATTTTAAAGTGTTTAATTAATGGGATTAACCATGAATCATTATGACGGTCCAACTGAAAAAAACTAAGAAACAATGAGAGACAAATGACGAATAAGTGGAGGAAACAGGTTGTAGAAGCAGCAGTAGTGGTTATTGTGGCCACACTGTAAATAGGACTGGGGTCAGTAGCTACAGCTGAATGCAAACACACACACACGCACACAGACACACATACACACTCGTAGTCCCTGAGGCCGTCCCTTGCACTCAGCCTGACACTATTTGGCAGTATTCATTTAGGAGGAAACAAAACACGTCCAGACAGCTTGTAGTAGCAATGACAAATGACAGCGACTACTGTAAGGTCAAGTAACAACACAGACGTGTGTTTCTACATGCATACAGTAACCTGAGGTTCCAAAGCTGTGGCCAGGGACTGAACGCAGGCCATCATTTTTCTCAAAGCCATATTTTAGCAAGTGTAATGAGCCACGGCTGCTGCAACAAAATTTATGGACTCGCTGCCCTTCAGTGTGACGCCTTTAAGAGATTTTAATTAAATATTTGAATAACTCCGAGTTGAATTATGGACAAATTCTACTTTACTTCCTTTTCTGTATCTTTATCTTCCAGCCTGGCACCGCTGCAGCACCAAACAAACTGTATGAAAGGCAGCTCCTTCCTTCAGTTTGAAACCCTCTCCTCATTCAGCCAGTAATGAAACTGTGACTTGAAGTGCAATGATGATGGCACCATTAGTTGGCAGAAGAAGAAAAACATTGTATTTTACAATAGAAAAAAAAACAAACAGCTTTCTGCAGTGCCAGAGGAAATTATTTTACACGCTGCTCCTAATCACATCGTTCCTGGTGTTGATGGTTTTTATTTTCACACCTTTTCACAGGAGCAAAAGGGTGAACACAATGGTTTTTCTTAGCTTAGATCAGATCATTTCAAACAACTTCTCCCACATATTTTTTTATTCTTATGGTAAGCTCATGGTTGCGTTCGCCCTCCTTATAATTAGAATGTAACAGAATCGAACCCTGATGTACTTGACCTTTCAAAAAAAAGTATAATCAACCAAATATGTCACTGTTACTGTTCCTCATGCGATCTGTGGAAAACAAAATGAATTAACTGCGACAGGATCAGGCCTTTCAAAGAATTATGGACACGGTCGTGAAGTAATGTTTTTATAATGAGCATGGTTTAAGAGCAGCGTCACGCTATTTCCAAAACAAAACCGCGATGAGGGGTTTGGGGCGGTATATGACGGGAGGCTGGGAGATGGATGACCTGCTGCCGCTGCTAAAAAACTACTAGCTGCATTTACACATAGAGTTAATATAAAACATCATTATATACACTATACATGTAAACAGGCCGGTAGGGATGTCCGATCTTAACTTTTTGCGTCCCCTGCTCACTAAGTTGATGGGTTATTATTTCCTGCCATGCCTCTGCATGGGACAGATGACTTTTCAACCCCTGTCACCCAAAATAAAAAAAACAATTGAGAGTGGTAATATTTATTTATTTAGAACAATGTTTCTCATTATTTGAGAGTGGTAATATTTATTTATTTAGTTAGTTATCTGTACAAACCACTGTATTTGCCAGCACCAGCATTCTGCATACAATCAACCAGGTTATTAAAATAGATTCATAAAATGACGTGCAATGCTGCCATCTAGTGACTTTCGCTTTGATAAACAGCTGTTTTTCCCCAAAACTATTTTTAGAACTGACATCATTTTGACATCAAAACCGATAACGATTCTTACAGATATTACATAGTAATGCTAATATCGGGCTGATATGGCAGGACATTGCTCCATATCTGCGTCATCTTGGGGCATTAAAAAACTAGACACACTGGTTGTAAGCTCTTCAAGCTCTCGACTAAAAAACAGAATAAACTGTTGCTTTGAAATGCAACTTTATTACTTTCATCATTTAACTGTTGCTAATTGTTGTTATTCCTCAAGATGTGACGTCTATGCTCTGTTCCAAATGTCAGGCAACAGAGCCCGAGACTGGCAGCAAGGCTAACTGACATTAGCTAGTCACTGATGCTTTTTGTTTACTTGGATACAAACATACAGTTCCAAATTTTTATGTTTTGTAGCAGTTGTGAGTTTCCTGTGTCTAAAAAGTAGAGCGTCTCTTAAAGAATCGAGGAGATTTTAGCTCAGAAACCGCAGTGTTCTCGTGTCTGAACAAAAGAGCGGCGGACATACAGTATAAGACAGGGCTGGGTTTGGACTGTTTGCTTTCCTGAGGCTTTGGGGTCATTAATCATAACAGTCAAATCTATGGTATAACAACCCAGGCTAGAAAAACACAGGCAGAGAGGAGGGTGGGGGGGTGATGAGGTTGTAAGGTCGAGGAGAGTGGGTAAGGGTGAGGGAGATGTTGAATGTCAGGGTGAGATGGAGGAGAAAAGAGGGGACTCCTGGAGCGCAGTAATGGAGAGGGAAATATTCTGCGCTCGATGGAGGCTTCGTACAGCAAAGGGACACACATGGTATGTACAAGTGACGCACTTGACACCAGACTCTTATTTGCATAGCAGAATGCAAATACGGAGACGGAGGGGGTGAGGATGGGAGGGAGAAAATAAAGTGAGAGACTTGTTATAAATAGCTTTGTGTTTGCGTATAGCCACACCAATGTCAGTTTGATGCAGGAAGTGCACCAGTGTTACCGAGGTTAGAACAACTGTTGACTTGCTTTCAGACAAGGAACGTACATAACACCACAAAGTCACTGTGGTTGTTCGAGAGCGTACGTGTTCGGGCACAATGCTAACAAAGGTTTACATGAAAGAGTTGTAAGACAGATGTTATCATTTCTAAAACATATTTGGATGTCTCCAACGGCTTTGACCAGTTTTATTGCTGTATCTTTGTCTAGTGTTGAGCGGTGTGACCTTTCGTTTCATCTGGTGTTTAAACCTCAAACGTGGAACATTCTGACATTAGAGCAACGGTCAAAATTTGAATGAACCTCTCAGGGAAACCTTTTCACATTTTCGAAGCTTTTGCTTCAGATTTTTTCTTCTTCTTTTGCCAAATTTGAAAGAACATTTTCCGAGGGACTGTATTTCAGTTCCTTAGACGAGACAGAGAAGCTGTTAGTGAACTTGTCTTGGTCACGACATCAAGTGGCTAGACTCAAATCGACCAAACTGTAGCTGTTGAATATTTTTTTGTGACCCCTGACGTAGGGGATTATTATTTGTAAATAATAATAATAAAGGAATAAAGTCTTTAAAGCCTATTTCTTTCATCCTTACTCAAATTTTGACTATGTGCTACGGACTAGTTGAATGAAGCTCACTTTTATATCACTGTACCTTCTACATGATTTAACAGAAACTTACATGTTGTACCTAATGGTTGGTAGAAACGCTAGCTAAAAACAGTCGGTAGCTTGCGGTGGTCATTAAAGCCTGGACCTGATGACGAGTACACACACAAACATACATGTTTAGTATAGTATAGTATAGTATAGTATAGTATATGGGCGTACTGTAATTGGACTGCCAGTGTGTGTGTGAGATATTATACAGTAACTGCAGCATTGTGTATTTCACCTTTAAATAATCCTCATACACACATGCGACTCGTGTACGTTGTATACACAGTACGACTTAAGTGTGTGCGTGCAGCTAGCTCTGACTGAACTGCCTGCAGGCCTGCAGCGAATGTTTATATAACGTGCCTTATACAATGTGATAAAGATTGATCCCTGTTAGATTAACAAAATAAAACTGAAAAAGTTAGCCCTTCCGCAACATCTTTTTTTCCCATGACACGACATGACGGCGCTGTGCAGCCCCGCCCATCTAACTCCATGTAGATGAAATATGGTTTTCATTACATTTAAGCCACGCAGAAACTCGAGGAGGAGGAGGAAAAAATGTTCCCAATCTTTCTCAAGCGAAAGAGCACAAAATGAATTGAAGCATCTGATTTTTTTTTCTTTACATCACTCAGACAGATGTGTTGAAATGCAAATGGGGGAGAGAAGAGGGTGAGAAAAAAGACAAGGGGGGAGAGAGATAAGGAGGGGGCAGATTAGACGGAGAGACTAAATCGTGTGAAGAAAAAACAAATCAGCTTAATTTGCGCTCGACTGTACGCCGCGAGCTGCGGGTGGGGGACATAAAATCAGACATTTAGCCGGGGATCATGTTAAACCATGCAAGTGAACGAGTCTCCGGAGAATACTGTTCTCTCTCCTGCTCCTGATGGACTTAATTGCCTCTATCAATGTTAAGATATAATGTTCATCTCAGGTTTATTGCTGGCTTTATGGTCTTGTCCATCACTCTGAGGGGTGTTCGAGAGGCGGGCCACTCCTCAAATGGCATCTTAAAATAATGAGACAGATTATAGAGAGAGGGAGAGAGAGAGAGAGACGATGATTTATATTTGTGAAAAACGATTTCACGAGAAGCGCGGACGAGCAGATGTGGTATGTGAGCGATACGCAGGAGTTTAGATAATGTGCTGGTTGGATTACTCCACGCTTTCCTGGTTTTTTAAAATGCATGGTTGGTCAGACAGGCTAAAAACGCACACACACACATATCCCCCCCCCCAACCCCACCTCTGACCCACCAAAGCCCTGGGTAGGTGTAGAGTTTCAGATGGCCACACAATCATGCCATTGTGCTCCTGTTAACACAATGAAAACAAAGCTAACACATCGCTGACATTCAACCCCCACCCACCCCTCGGACCCTGACTTCCACAGAACTTTAACACAGACACTGAAAATGATACATTTGGAAATCAAAATCAATAGAATAATATTTTCTTCATATGTATCCCCAAACTCACAATAAGGAAAATAAACATGAACTTGTGACACAGGCTGTCATTTTTTTTTGTTTGTTTTTTTTTGTTTTTTTGACACCGAAGTCTGATAACAATGTCTGTCTCCCATCAAATCTACTAAATGCACTCCCATTATATCATAGTCTTCTCTGCACAATGGAGGTCTTTCAGGAGCAGTCCCAGAGAAAAACCACAACAAAGAGCCCTCTCTTTCAGGGACTGGTCAAGTAATTCAAAAATAGCCAAGCAGCACAATTAAAAAAAAAACAGAATGTATGCGCACACACACACACACACTCGTACATAAACACCCATGAGTATACAGATCATGATCATGTGTACTTTCAGTCTGTTCTTTTTTCTTCTTCTTTTTTTTTACATTGTAAATCTTTTCACACAACGTTTTGTAAAGTGCTTTTGACAATTATCTGCAAATATGATTAAAAGAACCACATACTCAGGCAAAAATCTAGGCAAAAAATAGCAACAATGAATTAAAAAACCTAAGGGAAACGTCCTTAATGACAGAGTCTGAATGCATCACCACCGAAATGTCTCGTCCTTTGTTATTATCAAGACTGCTCACTGTTTAACCTGTTAGACTGTAAATGTGTAAAAAAAAAAAAAAATCCAGCTCAGTTTTCCGCTTCAGTTTCTAGGATATGGTTTAAAATCCGAAAATTTGCATCTCATTAGTTTGTGATAAATATAGATGATGATGATAAACTAAATATATCTGGGTCAAAGGAAATAAAGAAATTAGGTCAGAATGGAAGGTAATCCACTGGGATCTAGAAAAAGATTAATTTTTTTGGTTGTTGAACAAAATAGACAAATGTCCCCTGCATGTATCGGACGCCCTGAGGGGCAGCGGGCGATTTTAACAACGCCCAGGAATTGGAACCTGCGATAGCAAGTCCCTAATTCTGTACCACGAGGCCATAGGCTACAATAAGTTCAGAATTGTTGGTTTATTTTCTAGAAATACAATAAAACTTTGAACTCAAGCCTTATATCTAGGGATGTCCGCAATTAACTTTTTGCCAATATCCGATATGCCGTTATTGTCCAAACACTCTATTTCCGATACAGATAGCAGCATAAAATCCCTTGATTATTAATATAGATCTAAAAAAAATAAGCTGAAATGCTGCCATCTAGTGACTTTCACTTTCATATACAGCTGTTTATCCCCATATAATTATGCTAATATTGGGCCGAAATATAAACAATAGTTCCACTATCCATCTACTTACTCAAATGCACAGTCATGTTATTTAAGCGCACTGCAGGAAAATGTTTTTCTTTCACTGAAGATGGCTTCAACTTTGAATCAGACGTCACCCAGCGCTGGGCGGCTTCGACTGACAGACTGACGCATTTGTCAAAACTTTGAATCAGACGTCACCCAGTGCTGGGCGGCTACGACTGACAGACTGACGCATTTGTCAAACGTATCTGAGGGACTAGTTTTTGAAAGCAAGTCTTGACCAGACACACCTGACTCTATTCTAATCTATTTAGCAATATTTTGAGTAATACTGGACATTCTTACAAATAATGAATCCCATCATTTTGATCAAAATTAAAAAGGTGAGAAACACATTCATCTACCTGCTGTTATTTGTCTTTCTGTACCAGGAAATTACAGAAAAAAACAGTTTGGGATTTATTATTGATTGATTTTAATGTGACTATTTTTTATCATGATTAATTCACAACTACCCTTTTAATAATCAAATTAAAAACCTAATTCGGTGGACAGCCCTCATATACATATACATATACACAAGCCTGCCAATAGAAGGCGGGGTTAACAGGTCTGCTATTATTATCTTGTCCTGGGCCCAGGCATGACTGTCAGCTAACATATACATATATGCACATACATACAGGTTTACATGCAATTAAAATTGAGAAGTTTTCATAAACGTATTATTGACTTATTGTCCAAACAAGAAGTCAATAATAAGTTTGTGAAGCTAATATATGAGAAAGCAGACAGTGGATAGAACCGATCATGAGGTTGTCCTAGCAGCGCTCTCTTAACACAAACACATTTGTAACAAAGTGTTCCTGCGCAATCTCTAAAATCTCTGTTTGCTCTTCCTGTTACAGTTTAGTTTGACTTATCTTGCACAAAAAATCTTGAAGCAGGTTCCTGTTCCAGATGAAGATTCAAATAATTCACAATGAAAAACACAACAACAAAAAGACACCACAGATTGACCTGATTTTAACACCATTTACTGCCTGTTTTATAAAACATTTATTCTTCCCTTCACATTCTTACAAACGGTGAAGTGCTGACATTTTCATCCCATTCATTCACATCCCATTCACAACAGCTCTGCTCAAATACAGGTAATTTAACGGCAGGCAATGGCACAAACTTACTGACTAACTGTTTTTTTGGGTTTTTTTCTCTCTTTTTGCCTTTGCACCATGTATTTAAATCTAAATACAGACTCCAGTATCATCGTCTGTCAGTATGACTGTAAAAAAAAAAAAAAATTACTGCTGTTCCAGTCGATGCCACGCCGACTACACATCCAGACTCTGCCACTAACATTCAGGCAGCAGAATTTCTATTACCAATCTAATTGCACATTCCTCCCTGACAAGAGCTCATTAAACCTTAATTATACACATGTTGTTTTCTACAAACATCTCCATTTGGAGCCCGCTGCCTTGTAATTGTTCAGCTGGGACAAACGCTGGAGATCCTGCAGATTGCCAGTGAATAAGAGAGAGGGAGAATCAGGAAGGCAGAGGAGGAGGTGAAGAAGAGAGGAGGAGAGAAGAGAAGGAGGTGTAAAAAAAAAAGGAGTGTCTAGAAGTAGGTCATGCCTCTCCATAAACAAGGCCTGGTTTCTAAAATAATATACCCATCCAGTGGAAGTAATGCCAAACAACTGAGCTGAGTGAATGTGGATCTCATGTAATATTTACAAAGCACTAATACACCCTCACCCACCTCCCGCCCCTGCCTCCCCCTTCCCAAAACCCAGAGGTTTCTTTCTTTTTTCCTGCCATTTGAATTTCAGAGAAAGTCGACTACACTGATTTCCATCCTACTCTTCTTCTCCTTATTGTTCTTTGCTTTTTTGTTATCAATCTACCCACCTTTAGTGTTGGCTGTCATGTTTTTTTCTACACATTTGAAATTTTAGAGATTCACAGTGGTTTTTACTCTTGCCTAACACCAAGAAGAAGTTAGATTCTAGGATCAACAGTCGGGCAGTCCAGAAACAGTACAAGTGGCCTATAGATGTGGCCAACTGTCACTGAGGGTGTACCTCACTTTCTAGTGACGGGTGGGTTTGCTACCAACCCCCCAAACACTTCTATAAAGAGGATTTAATGGTAGAGGCTCAGTGTTTAAGGAAGGTTTTATGATCTGGACATAACATTTTTTTTTTTTTTAATGGAAAAAAGTAAAACCAAACTCTAACACTCATACATCAATAAAAATATTGTAGAGAAGAACAGGAGTCACTCCTAACATTAATGCATAATGTAAAATATATTCAAAAATTATTTTGTAGGTAGAAGTGTCTA
>NC_024317.1:19052183-19070370 GCF_000523025.1 Cynoglossus semilaevis
ATATATACTTTATGTATAACAAACGATTGTTTTATTTATAAATGTTTCATAAATAAAAATCCAAACAACAGACAGCATCAGTCTTGGTTTAAATGATCTCTCGGCAGTGTTCATATTTCACCGTTGTGTTCCTGTTCGTCTTTATTTATTCAATTGGTCATGACTTATTATTCCATTCTCAGGCCAATTACAGTGAAACATCCTTTAGTTCTCATCAACACCCCCACGTGCGCACCGTGTGGTGCGGTGCGAACCGCGTCAAGATAAACAAACACGAGGTAGTGAGCAGAAAAAATGAGGAACTCTTATTAAACCACCAAAATAAATCAGCTAAACATTAATTATAACAACGCGTGTCTGATCCTGACCGATTTCACACCGCTCTCGCTCGATCCTTTATCCTTCTGTGTGTTTGTGTGTGTGTGTGTGTGTGTGTGAGACATTCTGCTGCTGCTGCTGCTCTAATAGGCAGTCTCTTAGATATTCGCTACAGAATGGTGCTCATGCAATATTAATATCACACCAAAATATGGAAGCTGAAGCCCCTACACCATCTCTCACTCTCTCCCTAATTGATTATGCAAGGCTCAGAATCAGCTTGGAAAGGGTGAGCGAGAGAGGGAGAGAGAGAGAGAGAGAGAGAGGGGGAAGCTGGAAAGAGGCAGAGACAGAGAGCCCTGAAACAATCCTGTCATCTTTGTGCTGCAGTACATTTTGAACCTTCACCCTATATATTACTGTCAAGACAGTGGAGCTGAAACAACAACAACAACAACAACAACAAAAGTACAATGTTGCTCAAACAGTCTGACTTCCTGAAAAGACGACACTGATGCTCATCCAACAAACCCCTCAATCCAGCAGCTCCTGGTGAATTGACTTCAACGCATGTCGTGATTGGGTGTCAGTGACACCTGTAGTCGTGTGACCGGCGGCAGTGACACGTAACAAGCCCTGTGTTTATTTAACGTTTGATGAAATATAACCATCAACAATAACCCAGTGTCATTTACAGAACTTTTATTATTGGCTGTAATTTTCTTTAGGGCTGTACAGTGGTGCAGCGGTCAAAGCTTAGTCTGTGGTAGGTTTAGATTTTTGTTTTCTTTGTTCTCATTTTACCACCCTCTAGACTTCATGTACATTCCTCTATTTTTAGCCCTGATTTTAATGTTCATGTAATGACTCACAAACAAAGTCTTTGTTTAATTCCCATGAATTTTAGATTTTTCGAATCCACGACCGTATGACCATTTTTACATTGATGCCCCTAAGATGGACTGGCGACCCAAGCTTTGTTGACATTCAACTCCAAAAGAGCCATTTTTATCATTTCGCTACTAAGTCAATTTGAAAACCGCACAAACGGAAAAATGCAACTGTTTAAATAGAGACAGCAGTGCAGTGTATATACGTTTAATGTAGTACTACTACAGTGCTATGTAGGGTTACATAAAGGAAGCATTTTTGTTGTTGTTTACCTATTATACCACAGAAAAACACTAGATGCAAATTTAGCGTTGTAACAAATCTTTACATTGTTACTATAGGATAAAGAGCACAGTGACATTATGTTGTTTTGTTAGCAACAAACTCCAAATCCACACTGATTGATTCGAGTCCATTAACAAAATTTAAATACCATCCTGCATGCGCACATTGCAAAAACCCTGAAGTGCTGTATGTGAGTCAAGAGCCAGAGGTTGGAGACCTCCGTATTAGATGTACATGCACGTTTCAGTACTGCTTGAGGGAATGGTCTGATTAATTCAGAGAGCTCCGTGGGTCGTGTCCTTTGCACTGAGCATTTGAAACAGTGAACTAAAGGCACAATAGATGTTGAGGAGAAGGGAGAGAGTAAAAGGGCTCAGTGAGTGGTTGGGTGAGGGCGAGGGTGAGGGTGAGGGTGGGGGTGCAGCGCACCTTGACAGGAAACACAGAGGTGATGAGCAGGAGTCGGAGGTTAGTATGACAAAGAGAAGAGTAGTGGTGGTTGTCAATGGGGTGAGAGGCGGGGGTGCTACGGAAGTTCCAAGCCCACTTTTAACTGAACCATGTATGGAGAGTGCAGTGGAGGTGGAAGTGGTGGTGGTGGTAAGATGTGGGAGGGCCAGAGATAGAGATCAGGGGGAGAGTATGAAGAAAAAAAATGGGTGTGCAGGGATAGGAAGAGGGGAGGAAGCAGAAATGGGTGAGACGAGCTGGGGGTTAAGAGGGAAGGAGGGTGGGGGGGCAGAGACCTACTGCACCTTTTGCACTTGCTCTCACCACAACACCTGATAAGTGCAATGGAAAAATGTCTGGTTTCCTCCTGCATGGTAAGTGGTTTATATTCCTGTGCTCGTCGTGCAGCCTGTAGCTACAGTCTGCTGCTACTGTTGTGATGCTACACCAAGGTAATAACAGTCAAAAGGAAATGAGAGGAAAACCAAAGAATGTGGCAGAAAATAGCATACGCTGTCTCCTTTTGATGAATTGCAGCGTGTTGCTGCAAAACAGAAAACACGGAGGGAACTTAAGGTGCACATTGTTTCTGGCTCTGCATCAACATTTATCCATCTTCTTTTTTTTTTTTTTTTTTAGTTTCTATTTATACTGTGGGGGCTGAGAAACGATTGGACTTCAGTCTGATTAATCACAGGGCAGCCGTGGATTAATCATGATAATTGTGATTGTGATTAAGTGTGATTAATCATGATTAATCAACATTCTGAAATATAAAAAAAAACAAAAAACCTTTTCGGTGGTAGCTGCACACACGTTATTATTTATGACAAATCCAAATGATTGAATTATTAATTCAATCAGTGGTTGATTTTAGTCATTACTGTGCAACTGGACTATGGCTTGTAGAACGTGTTGCGACTTTCCAAACTTCCTTGAAAACCTCAACAATATTAATCAGTCTACAGTCAATGGCATTTCCTTTGTCAGTCGGCTTGTCAACCGTAGACTCAACGCTCAGTGAGGCTGCTCTCATACGCTGTCCGCGTCAGACCAGAAGCTAAAGCCACACCGAATGCATGCTGGGTGTTGAGATGATATTTCGAGCTCTACGTGGTTTGTGAAACAAAAACTTTTCCTGAAGTGTGTGAAAATGACAGTGTGTGTGTATTGACTGTGAGTTACAGCAACAATCTGCCATAAAAGCCATACTGTTTTTCTGTGATAAATCAATGAACGAGCCTCACGCCTTCATCTCTGCAGCCCTGGTTTTTTTCATGAATCTATATATGCAGATGACATGCTGTTAAATCTGCACAACACAAAGCAACGACTTGCAGATGGACATCTTAACTACCTCACACGTCCTGACAAGGGACTCACTTCTATGATTTGTAAGTGCACACAACAGCATTGTCCATATTCACTTCAGATAACATATTATTGCAGGCGGGGGTGGGGAAGGGTGACTTTCTCAGAAATGCTTTGTTAGCACTCTCTCTCTCTCTCTCTCTCCTTGATAAATGATTTAGGACATGTGGCCTAAGACATCAATACAATCTCTGTTGTAATTAAAAAAAAGGTGTGCACACCAACAATATTACGCAGCTTTCACTTTGTCTGTCTCTCTCTGTCTTACTCACTCGCTCACTGAGCCTCTGGGGCCAGTGAGGAGATAATTCGAAAACTCAGCGGCATGAAGTGAGACATGAAAAAAAAAGGTAGGGGGGAGGAAGGGGGAGTCATAAGAAATTAAATTGTCTCTTTTTGCTCTTTTGTTCATTCATTTTCTCCCCATTGTTACGTAAACACATAAAAGCAGGATAAGCCAGATTCTAATTATGATTTCTCCAACAATGAAAGATTTGACTTAAATTAAAAACTACAGACAAACCAGGTGGACTGTTCCGACTGTTCCAGCACTTTGTCAAAGTCAAAGTAGTCTGAGTGCTGCGTCGCTAAACTTCAATGAGGCCAATCTCCTTCCTTTCTGACAATTACAGTCGTGAATAAAATAGTCCAATAATTTAACTTTGATGTCTCGGTAAATCAGCTTACTGAGAGAAAGTTAAAAAAATTCAACTACTTTTCCTTCAGAACTATTACTTCTCTGTCGTTGTTGTTATTTTATCTATAAGGAAACATTCCATGGTCAAACAAACACCCACAGTGATGCATTCATGGTCATGTCTCAGTGTCAGTTGATGTGACCTGAAAATTCTTGTGTAACAGGAGGTCTGTAGGAAGACAACTTTCTTACCCTAGTAGAGGGCAGTCTCTTGCCGTCAGGGTTCGGGCGCATGGGCAGGGAACTGTAGAGCCTCACGCCTCGATCAGCCGCAACGTATCTGCTCTGAAAAGTAAAGAAGAAAACAATGGTAAAGTCACCTGTTTTACAAGGATGACAACAGGGAAATCACAGATGGATGAAGTGATTCTGACTTAAGTATCAAGGAAGAGTCATTTCGGAGTTTGTAAACAAAGAACACGCAACTCCATTTTTTACCCTACAGGGGGTGCGATTGAGCATCGTTCTTTTATGCTAATTTAATTTTGTAGCTTCTTTAAAGACCTTCTGAAAGAACGTGAGGCATTTAGCTTTAGAGCTAGCAAATTTTCAACTGGATATAAAGAGTTTTAGTGAGAAATGTGCAACATGTGACATGTGTGTAGCTGAGTTGGTAGTGTCCGCAGCAGACTGTAGGATTACTGTTGTGTTGGACAAATACTGTTAGCAATAAGCACTTGACAATTGGCAAAAACATACACCCAGACAATGATGCCTTTTTTGTAAATATTAAACAGAAAAAAGAAAAATTCTAAAAGTTCTATGTTCTAACCTGATCATACAATTGTTTTTTTTTTTTGTGATCCAAAAAGTTAAAATATTTCAATATTTATCACCGTTCTATTTATCTAAACCAGACGTGGGTAACCTTTTTGACTAGAGGGCCACAATTGGTCCTAAAGTTTGACAGGGGGCCAAGTCAGGGGCAAATAGATGGAGCGTTAAGATAAATGACATGTAAAAGTCATGCGTAAAGGCTAAAATATCAGGAAAGTGATCTAAGTTTTCATTATATGTTTTTGAAGTCTATTTTGTTCAAAAGTAACCTGCTTGTTAATATGAATCAGTACTGTAGAGCACCTAGTGTTTGTCTTGCAGTTCTGCTTGTGATGCCCATTTTGTTATTGAAATCACTGCCATAAATTCCCACTGAAACACAAAGAAACCTGAACCCTGGCTGCTATGTCAGATCCCATCCCCTCATGGTGATGTGCCACACATTATAATGGATAAGATTTGGTCATCAGCAGCACTAATGGAGCCCAGCTGAGGTGTTTGGTATCCAGACTTCCTGCTGTAGCTGTTGCCTCCAACTTTCTGTATTTTACACTGTGGATAATTGCGGTGCAGTGGGTTCTCTGCACCCCTGCCAGCTCCATCATGTGCTTCCCTGTGTGGCTTTCAGCTGTGCAAGACGACCTGCAGAAGTGTTGGCAGAGCCCTGTGTGGTTGGAAAGCTAATGATTTTCAACAAGTGGTTCCTGCCAGGAAGAGACTGTGCAGCTCAGTGGTGTTCACACCATGGTTCACAGTCATGGTAATGGTACATCACAGAAATCACTTCAGATCTTACACTTTTTAAACTCTGCCTTTTTCCCCCCTTTAACTTAATTTATTCAGCATTTATTCCACTGCCTAACAGCCAGTACGTGCAGTTTTTATATCAAATCTCTTACTGATTTGCAAAGCTGTGAAAATGTGAGCGTGTCGATAAAATGATTCATTTCTGTACGTCTCTTATAGCTTTGGTGGTTTCCAAACTTTTTTTTGCAGCGATGCCTCTTTTGTCAACACAGTCAAAATTATAGTTTCTAAACAACTTAAAAAAAAACAACTTCATTTGAAACATTAATTTCTTAATTTTTAAACCAATTACAAATAACTTCATATTTCTTTCTAGGGCAAAAAAAAATGTGGCTAGCTGTGTCAACCCATAATAAATATGCACAGGTCCTCTAGTGGGACACGCCCCCCACTTTATTAACCTTTGTTGAATGTAATAATGCATAACAAGATGAGTCATGAGGACAGACGGTTCTATATTATTTTTATTTTCCTCATTTTCACAATAATTTGAAAATATTCTGTCCTAAGCAACTGAATGAAACTTAAAAGGGGAACAAAGATTAAACCCTAAAATCCTGAAATTTCCACAATGTCGCCGTTTCCCCAAAACAAAAACAAAACCGATACCACGAAATGATTGGCCAGTGTAACGTAACAAACCGATGTTCATCAGTTTCCCTAAGCCTCATAGAAACAACATCAAAATACAGATTTTGAATATATACCAGTACAGTGGTTAAAATGCAGTTTGTCACGAACCACTGCAACACCGGGCAGATATTTAAACTAAAGCAGGCTCGCGGTGTGGAACACAAGCTCAAAGTGTGATTTATACTCTATAAGCAGCATTCTATGCAGTGCAGTGAAGTGTATGCATTATAGAATGCTGATGTGGGTGGAGGGCCTACTGTATGTGGCTGAATGCACAAGCCGTACAGGCTGTACATAAACAGACATATTTGCTGTGTAAGGCTTTGATTTTCCTGCGCTCATTATGAGAGGTGAAAACAGATGAGTGGACGGCTGTGGTCATCCCGTCGATACCGTTAGCAAAAATGATGACGCTGCCCGATAGAAAGGAAAAACAAAACACTTTTAAACACATTTTTTCCGCCGGAGCTCAGCCTCCAGCTCCAGCAGAGAAGCATTAGGATATACATCTGATTCTATAGTAAAAAATAAATACCTATTTCTCCAGCTGTTGACAATTATATAACAGTGTTTGTTGATCTGATTTCATTAGCACCGTCGGAGAATATCGGAAATCGGTGTCTTAGTCCTTGTACATCCTCCAGTCATACGTACTATGCCTTTTCTCTTTAGCCAAGCAGCTACTGTGTCTGCTAACCACATGCCTCGCTGGAGACTGTTTTCATTCTTGTTAGGTGGCTTGCCAGCATCGCAGCTAAATAAATGCCTCAAAGAAAGGCGGCCCCGTCCAGCCAAGCGTCCGCAGCGTGAGAATAAGTGAATGTTTGATATTTCTCCAGTGTGCCAGGATAATCTGGCCCTGTGGCATGCCATTACGGGGCTAATAACAGCTGTCTGTGGCCTGGAGGGGACACAAGCAGGTCTGGCTACGCTAACTGGCCCTGACAGACTCATTAGGAGTGTTGGCACCCACAACTGCCAGAGCCAGACTCCTCACATTTACTCGCTGGCTCACGAGGGTTTGCAAGTGCAAGAAGCATTGTTCTCTACACTTGTTCCCTGACACCTTTTGTTTGGGTTTTCACCCTCGACTTCAGACGTACTCGACCCGGTCACCTCTCCTTCACACCCTGGAGTTAAGTTTTTAAAAACAAAACATAACATGTTTTTAGTGTAGCTGGAATAGTTCCCAGAATGCAATAAGAGTTTTGGATTGTTTACTAATTTGCTAATTTGCTTGAAACATTTACTCACAGGCATGGAAAGTGTTTTCACTAGGAAAACAATATGTGACGCATGAATCATTTTTGAAACTGTCGCCTGCAACACACTGTTCAAATAGCCACAATAGGACTCTAAAATCATATAAGTTACAGTTTGGAAGATGCTTTAAATAGTTTGTTCCTCAGAGTTGGGTATCAAGAATGGATATAAAAAAAGAAGCCTCCCCCAAAGGCTTGTAAGCTAGAATGGGTTTGTAGCAACATATGCTTTTAATAAGATTTCTCTACCAAGAATGGCATGAATATTTCAGAGGGACAATGCTAAACAATCTCTAAACCCACAAAAGGTAATACGGCGGTGGAAAAAAAAGGTACGTTGTCTAACCAATTTGCTCACTCAGATATTACGACTCATTTTGGTTTGCAGTGACAGGAAGTTGCTGCACCACACCAGGAAAACACTGGCATCCTCTGAACTTTGTAGCCGTAGCTGCAACTGTTTGTGGACAAGTGGGACTTCCCCCCCAAAAAAAACAAACACGAAAAGGAAACGTTGCCATGTCGCTTGATAGGTCACATCAGCAGTAACATCAGACAATGGACATAAAGATCCAGTGATGGCTGTCTGGGTCGATGAGTAATGACAATACTCATATACATATATGCAAATATGTATATATACATATATATTTACATATATATTTATATGTGTAAATATATATGTATATATCTATATATACATATATATTTATGTATATATGTGTATGTATATATACATATACCTTATGTACATATACATACACACACAAATATATATATACGTATATATTTATATATGTAAATATATACTGTATGTATATATCTATATATACATATATATTTATGTATATATGTGTATGTATATATACATATACAGTATATGTGGGTATAAAAACTTTTTATTTCCAAAATTATTCCACAAAATATTTTTTCAAAATCAAAACTCTTGTTTCTCCCCACAGCACAGCAGACCCTGTGCTGCTACACCTACTCATTAGATATGAGTGCAGGCTCTGGCTTTTTATGGGCTGAGCTGGTGGGGGCACTGTAAAGCCAGGGGCACAGCTGTGGGATTACAGTTACCTGTAACATTAGCAGTTGCTATTATATTATTTACGCAGATCTGGATTTAATGGAACACATGTGTGTGTGTGTCTGTAGACAACATTCTTCCCAGATTAGCTGTGAGGCCTGCACACATTGAAACTCCACCAATGAGAGGAATGCAGGGTCCAGACGGGCTTATGATGAAACCCAATCACTCATCTACGTTATACAGTATTTACAACCGGTGCACGGACGCACACAATAACTTTGCTTTGCACACATGCCATATTTATACATAAATGGGGCGCGAGTTTCGTACTCAATGTACAGCGTGCACGCCACAGCACTTGCAGTTCAGTTTAGTTCAGCTCAGTATCTCTGTGCTGATTGGATTTTTTTTATTATTATTCTAAGAATCTTAAGTGTAAAACACCATCATCATCATCACCTAGAATGTGTTTGTGGAGACTTCAACTTCAGGTCCGAGGCCCAGCGAGGGTCAGACCTGTTCAGTTTTTGGAAGCAACACTTCATGCAACTCTCTCAGCTTTTCTATTTTATAAAAAAAAAAAAGAAAATTATAATGTTGACTCATCTACTACACTGAAAGTACCATCTGTGAGGTTGGACATTGGAGACACTGACATTTAAATGTTTATACAGGGCAGAGGCTGTACCAGGAAAAGACGCTAATTACAGTATCATACAGTACTTTATGAGTCTTGCGACCGTTTTAAAGCTACGGTACACAATACTTAATACAAGCCATCATTTCACAGTGGGAATGACTCATAGAATTGGATCACTGTTCTGTACGCATTGATCACAGTTGTTCAGATATTCATAGTCAAGTTCTACACAAATCAATGGCTACAGTGTGTTACCTTCATGTTGCACTTGACTGCAGACCAGATCGGTTTCCATGCATTGTGTTTGTAAGTGCAGTGGGAGTGGTGTGTGTGTGTGTGTGTGTGTGTGTGTGTGTGTAAGGTAAAGAGTAAAACACATAAGGAGCTCAACCATAACCAAGGCATGAACCCAGCAGCTACTACCTGCCTCAGGCCAACACTGATCACACCTCTGGGATTATCCAGCCAATAGCAGCATTAGAGCTAAAGGCTATTTATAACCGACAGCATGGACCTCCACCCCCCACCCCCCCACCCCACCCACTGATACTGGGATACACTGAAACGTTGGGGTTTAGGGTTTGGAGTCAGCTAAAGTAACATCGTACAGTAACATCACTGTATGTGTGTGTGGAAGAACGACATTTATATTTTCTCTGGACTTTAGATTCTCTGGACTTGTCACCAAACCCTAGTCTAGAAAAAAAAACGACCCCAACATTGTACTGGTATTGTAACAATACACAGTAACCAGATCTACAACTTAAAGTTGAGAAGTAGTAAAATGTCTCAAGACAAAATCAACAACTTCTGACTTTTCACAGCTCTGACCCCCCCCCCCCCTTCACTTGCTCTTGACTTCCGTCTCTACTGCGACACAGAAAGCCGAGCTTCAGGAACAAAACAACAGAGCACAGCTCTGCTGAGGTGTGAAATTCACCAGCGCCTTCTAAAGTTTTACTCAACCAAGTATACAAAGTACAGCCGAGTGCACGTACAAGATAAGTTTCATTAACTATAATATAACTAACTATATGTTTGGGCCACCTCAGCAGAAGACTGGATTTACTGATGTAATTAAAGGCTGGCTCTGTACCCTGGTGGGTTTCTACTTCTTCTTCTTTTTATAGAATATATTAAAGCACATAATTAAAACATTAAGTTTTGTTTTCTATTTCAAATGATTAAGTGTTATTAAAAAAATTAATCTACCTCGAGTTGAAGTAAGTAGCAGACAGACAGTTGAAAAATGGCATCACAGATGTTATCATTTTGCTTTGTTCCCTCTCACAAATGACTTCTTCTGTCTCTCTTTGTGTATTACACAGAAATGAAGGTAGTCAGAGTGAAAACCTGAAGTACAGACTATGTCCCTCCTGCTGATACTGAAAAGGAAAAAAATACATTTATGGTTTGTTGGGGTTTTTTTTCTGTTTTTTAAGCCTTTCATCTTCTTTTTTTACAATGCTGTTTCCTGATAATAAACCTACAGAATTTTACAATAACACAACTGACAAACCAACAACTAACAAGCAGAGCAGGGTTTAATACCACAAATGATCGTGCTGAAGGAAGTAAACAGATGGCTAGAGTGAGACGGAGCTCATAAAAAAGCTACATGGTTTTTTGGGGGGTTTTTTTGTTTATACTATGGCACTATTTTTAAAGCTAATCAAATTGATTTAATGGCAAAAACAAAAACATGTATCCTCGCCGACACAACAGCAACAGAGGAAAATGAGTGATAATCAAGTGGGAAAATAAACAAAACTATTTTATTGTATTTAAAATTTGACAATTGAGGGCATTTTACAATTATGTAAAAAAAAATGTTTTAAAGAAAACTTCTGTAAACTAACCTAAATTTCAGGTTCACAAACAAGTTTTATTTGTCACTTTTGCTTTTTATTTTAATGAACTGCATCCTGTGTGTCAAAATGAAGAAATTCATTATTTATCTTTATTATTGTAATGTTTTGTAGTGTTTGTTTTTGTAGTGATTTTTTCACATTGACGTGCGAGCGACAAACGCAGCGAAATTTGTAGCGTTCAGCGAATTTAGAAGTTCAGTCACATCATCAGAGCGAGTGGATGAGAGAGAGAGAGAGAGCTAGGGTGAGAGAGTGGGTTTGAGGAGTTGCGACTTGATCTGCTGACTACAGGCACTTGATTTGGTTTCACAGAGCATTGTTACGGTGCTTTGAATTAATGCCTCCCAAAGAGTCCAATTGAGATTCTTGAGTTGTGCTGACAGAATATTAGACGGCCTGGGGTGGAGCTGCTGATCTCAGCTGGATCCTCTGTCCGTGTGTGTGTGTGTGAGAGAGAGAGAGAGAGAGAGAGAGAGAGAGGTTGATCTTTTATACACATACAAATATGGTCACATACAGTAAGATTAGATGTGCAGAAACAGTCAAAACACTTACAGTTTTTTATATTTCCCAGCACTTCATAATTATTTTCCTGCTCTCACTCTAATTCCATCCCAACTTCAAACTAAAATAACCCTCATAATTCCCTTGGGGACCTGCTTAGTTTCCCCAAAAACCAAAAAGTGTCCCCACATGTGTAGATATATTTAAAACTCTCATGTAATCCTATAAAACCTATATACATGGCTACAGTTTATTAATTAACAAACAAAACAATTGAAACATATTTTCAAAAAAATCCTCAAATCATTTTTGACATCTAGTTATGGGCCAGATTTGGTGGTGTTCGCAGGCAGGAAGTGGGCCCTGTGCCACATGTTTGAAACATCTGACATTCTGTCAATTTTGCCTTAAGATTTAAATAATTACAGTAAAACTTGTATTTTCTACGTCTGCATCTCTGTTCCCATCTCTCCCGCTCTCCTCTTTTGCGTCCTTCTTTGAGTGCCACGGCGCCCCCTAATTAGACATTCCCCCTCTGACCAACCAAAATTGAATTGGCCATCATTTGCATAATGGGAGCTCACTGCGCCGACGGCTGATTTACCATGAGATGAAATGTAGCAATCACTTAAGAGAGTGACCATGAGGGGAGGAAGAGGAAGGAATACAGAGAGAGAGGAGGGGAGGGGAGGGGAGGGGGGGTATGAAGATGAAATGGGATCACAAAGATAGAGCGAGGTTTGGAGTAAGAGAGAGTGGAGAGAGGGAGAGAGAAACAGAGACGTCTGACAGGTATTGAGGTTATTGTCATTTACAGTAATATTGCTGAAAGGAAGGCTGTGGCCTCAACCTGACAGCAGGAAGACACAACAAGGACACGCCAGGGCAATTATGTAACACTGATCCACTGATCCATGAAACACAGATGTAGGACGTTTGACTCTCTACTTTAGAATTCAGCTTTTTAGCTCCTTTACATTTTGGAGAATTTCTCTGCTTAACACCCAGTGATACTGTCCGGTAGGGGAGTGGTGACAAATGAGGGACTGTAGGTTGGTCTGGAAAATACTAGCACGGTTGGTATTTAAAACTGATATGTAACAGTATTCACACCAGAAAAGGTGAAGATTTTATTTCGACCACACCTTCAAGGAAATTACTTTTGATTTCTGTCTTTGTCAGTTGTTTTAACAGCGAAAGTTTGAATTATGATTTGGCAAATGTGGATCAACCAAACCCATGTTCCACCAGTGTTGGGTGTTTGGGTGGTGCACCTTTCACCAATCCGCTCATCTTCTACTGCTAAATCAGTTTCAGTGTCGTGGTTGGAGCTGGAGCCAATCCCAGCAGCCATTGGGTCAAGGCGGTGTAGACTGTCCTGTAGACCTGTTAGCCCAACCTCTAATCACTTTTTTATTAAACCCACTCTCTGCTTTATACAGTCAATGGTCTTTTAAGGCAGGGGTCCCTAACCCCCGGTCCAGGGACCAGTGCCAGTCCTTCATTGTCATTTTGGTACCAGGCTGCAGTGGGACACAGTGCGAAAGTATACTTCAGTTTTACTAATTTGCTTCATTGTGTCTGGACGGAGTAGGTTACTTGAAGATGTTTCTCCTCTCATCAAAGAGGCTTCTTCAGTTCTGCCTCTTGGGTGAGAGGTGAAAGGTCATCAAGAAACCTACTCCGTCCAGTTGCCCTCAATGTAACTGAAAATGAAAATCGTGTTTCACAACAACAGGTCATCCAGACTCTGATACTAACAGAAGAAAGTAAAAGATGTTTTATTCTGAAAATGCAATGATCCTTCAAGGATGGCGAGGTATTATCAGGCCGACCCTAGAGTTCCATGGAAGGCCTGACAATGTTGCCTACTGTCAGTAGTGGGGGAGGGAATGGGGGGGAGGTGCTGATGCCTGTGGTGCAGAGGTCATTTTTGTTTCAAATATTCAGTGTGATATGTTTGCCTATAAGGTTGGAAGCTCTGTCAGGAGTCTGATAAGAGCACTGTTCATTGTCTCACTTCCACTCCACAACCTGAGGAACTTCACACATACACACATGAACACACGGTACTTTCCACAACGTCTAAGTGTGTGTGCTGAATGTGCATAACTGTGTGTGTGTGTATTACTGTCACGACTTAATAGAACGAGAAAAAGCTGTGCAGATGTGCTACAGCCTACGACGAGTCAGGGCAGGCTAACGCACACACATTCATGCAAATAGACAGTGATTGAACAAATCAAATTTCTTCAACTCCTCTTCCTCCTCTTCCTCCGTCCATCTCTACATATGTGATCAGTGATCACATGTCGCATGTTAAAGCCAGCCGGGCCCAGACAAGAGGGAGTTAAGTCTCTTATCTCTTCGCCCCAGAAGAAATTCCTACTAGAGGCCTCGCTCTGCTGGTTTCCTGCCTTCTTGCCCAATGCCCTATTTTTACTCATCGGAGCTCTAGAGTATGAGGGGCAGCTTTTTCCTTGTCACTAACACGTTTCCTGCCATTCTCACTCTGACATTTCTCTCCTCTGCACACTCTGTCCAAATCAACCCCCCCCACACTCGCCCCGCCAAGCCTTTATGGGTCGTAACCTTTGAGTCAGAGACATTTATATTCTAATGTACCTGCCGATGTAGGAACCAGTGACGGATCATCTCTCACTCTCTGCACGTCTACAGGTTTCTGTTGCCATCTTTTCATACCTGTTCTTAGTTGTTGTGGTGAACTCTAAAACTGTGAGGTTTTATCATGGCTGGCTTAGTTGTTTCCATTGGAGAAGCAGATCATGTAAATCACAGGTAAAATGATACATGTACTGTGGCAGCAACAGTACTGGGTCACTGGAGATAGTTCTTTTTTTTTACTTCTGTGAATTTGGGTCATGTGGTTTGGTATCTTTAAATCTGGAGCCATGAAAAAGATATTTAACAGGAAATATTTTCCTTTGTAAAAAAAATAATATTCTTGAAGTACATTAAAGTACTATAGTGCAGTTTCCCAAACTTTTTTTCTGGGGTCCCATATTTCAAAAGTCACAAACCTTCGCGGCCCAAGTCAATACATTATTCGTAAACTCCTGGGAAACATGATGCGAGACGACCCCCCCCACAAAAAAAAAAAATCTCTTGCGACCCACCTGAGGGTCGCGACCATGTCTTTGGGAAACAATTCTATTGTGTGCCCATTGACATATGAAACAAAGTGTTCTTACGAACTTTTGAAACAAAAGCAAAAACAAAATAATAAAATGTCATCATCCATCCCATAGTGTATGTTTTAATTAGATAATGAAAAATGCTGAATTACCACTTTAACAGTTTGAACATAAAACTGACTTGAAATTGATTCTACAAAACAATTCTCCGGAAATGCTGAATTATAAGAGCTAACAAACACGTGTTAAAAATGTTAATTTAAGATCATAAATATCCTACATAAACAAAGTGTTAAAACTGCAGGATAAAGTGAAGGTGAATTAGTAAACAACATTTATGGTGTGCATATCATTTATAGAAAGATCTCAATAACCACTTTTGTTTAGGATATTTTAGTGAGTTAAAATATTGAGGAAACGTCAACATAAAAAAATCTAAAATTGTTCTTAAACCTTTACGAGGCATCAATTAACATCCACTCTATCTAAACATCTTTTTATGTTCACTTTAATTTGTTTTTCAGCCATTACAATGTATTTCTCCAATTATGTAACTTATTTTTCATATTGAGGCTGCATTAAATTCATGTATATTTTGGTAGTCAAGACTGTTTTGTATTTATTATATATTGTTGAACACATCATTTTTAATAAGCTGAATCATGGAATCAACCTGTGGGTTGTGAACTGGCCTTTTTCTAAGCTGTCTGTGCAACAAGGTGAACTCAAACGTACTGCACTTCACTCACTCTGGAGCCTCGGGTACAGACCGTGCAGTGTAGGAATTTAAAGTAACAGGCGGCGTCTGAAGGCCTGAGAAGAATGAGCGTCAGTTGAATGGACGCCACAGGACGACATGATATCAGACACTGACCACTTCACTGCACTGCCATCCTTTTCATACAACAGCGCTGGTATAAAACAGGTGGATGGAGACTGGCTTAAGAACATGAGGATGTTTCGCTGCTGTTTTTCTCTCCCACCAATGTCCAATCACTTGAGCTCTCAATGTGAATTTCCAGTCAGAAGTCTGATGATTAATTGTACACAAATATATATATAGCGACCCGGCCCCGGATAAGCGGTTGATGATGGATGGATGGATGGATATACATATAGTAATATTTTCATGCCACAATACATTTTGAATTTATAAAAATTGCCTTTTCATTTAAATATGCACTTCAAAAAAAGCATTCAGTCTCCTCAGTAGTAGAGGTAACGCAGACCTAAATATCATTTTCTATTCTTTTCCAACTTACAGTAATTCATTTCATGCATTAGCGATTGTATGTAATCATTTTCTCCACCAGGAGAAAAACACCACTGGCCGATTGCCAGACTGCTGAAAAGCAGAGCGTTCGGCCTATTAAGCCGCTTTCCATCTTATCTCTGAATCACAGTGTGTGTGTATATATATATATATATGTTGTGCTACTGCGTCGACGATGAGCAGAACAAGGTGACGCTCACCGCCATGTGAGAAAACATTCATGTGATGCAGGCGCTCGCAGATGGATGGCAGGACTGTAATCAAACCATAAATCAGAAATCACTGAACTGGCAGCCTACCATTTCCTTTCCTACCCACACAACCCCCCCTCTCCATTTCAACCTCCCTTTGTTGCTACCCTCCTCCCCAGGGTAGACAGAGCTCCCCATATGTAGCTGGTTATGTTCCATATACACCCGTGCATATACTGCTCCGCCAACTGTGCACAACAGATCAATGAGAAATGTATTTCCCACATATCAAGATTCCTGATATCACGGAGTGAAAGGAAAATTCAATATGGAATTCCAAAAATTATTGAGCATTTTTTTAAAGGTGATGTCTGGAAGATCGGCTGCCAGAATGAGCCAATGAATTCTCAATCCTTTTTATGTGTGGTTCTTAGTAAAAGGAATCCCCTCTTAATGGAATTCTTTGAGGCAGAGCTGACGTTAAAGCTAAGAGAAGAGTGCTAACAGGGTTAGCTTAGCCTAGCATAGCCCCTGCTTGGTAATGGACATGACACACTGTTCTCATGTGGACTGAGTCTGGCTGCAATTAGTCATGATTAATTGTTCTATTAACATTTATGATCAATTATGATTAATCGAGGTATATCATCATTGCTCAGCATGACAAGAAATGTATTTCACTGTAACATACATTGTCACGGCCAACTAAATGTAATCGTTTCTAGCGCCACCCACAGGCCGTTTGGTCTGGTTTAATCAGTCGTCTCTTTGATTGGATAAATCATCTTGCTGTGGCGAGCTCACAAACCCATCCAGTCCATTCCTTCTGGCTGTGACTTTTACAGAGAGCCACCTGGTGTGCTATAATATCAGATGAACACTGGGGTCATTGTGAGGGGGCCGTGTGATATCAAGGAGAGTGACCCATTTAGAGCTGGGCCACATCGCTGACAGGCCTCTGTTATGTCTGGGACATCTGGACGACCGGAGCAGCAGAATACGGGCTCTGACTACGAAGTAAACGTACGTAGCATGTAAGATGAAGGCGGTCATTATATATTAGAACAGTGGGAAGATATAGATATATTTATCTATAAAACCAGACCTCACCTCTCAGTGTGTGGTTCACTCGTGCTGCAAACTAAGACTCGAACCAATAGTTCATGCTGAATAAAACATTACTGCGGCGCAAATACTTTGATCGTTCCCTCTTGAACAAGCTCCCTGTCATTTCCAATCCCGCACCCGGGACAATTATTCGGTATCATGAGGTAATTCATTTCTGTGCAGAGGCGAAAATTGGCTGTAAAGATTGAATCATTGGGCCTTGTTTCATTTTCCATGTAATTAAATCAGACTTGAATGAAAGGGAAAAATAATTATAAATGTAAGCTGGAACACGTTTAGGGAAAATTAGCATTTTTAATCACAGTACATTATTTTAATAACTCAATAAATCTACGACAGCTGGAGCAGTTGAGAATGTTGTCACAGCCACTTAGTCCTGCGTTTGCAGCTAATACGGGCTGATGAGAGAGAGAGAGAGAGAGAGAGAGAGAGAGAGACAGACAGAGAGAGCAAAGAAGAACAGAGGGAGATGTGAAGGACGGGAACACCAGGAGAGGAAAACAGAAGACAGAATTTCTTTTTTAGTTATTTGATGGTTATTCCTATTTGGCTCAGCCCTCGTTACAGTACAAGACCCTGTAGCTTTGTTTTTTGACACGGGTTTCGTTTGTCTACGTGACTGATTGTTGCCAAAATGGAACAAATGGAACAACAAACGTCTACAAGCAGAAATCCTCCAGCGGCAAAGAATGTATTTGATCTAAACATATCGGAATTGTTTGTGCCCAACCTAATATTAATCTGTAGAAACTGTTTATGGACTATTATCATCTACATCAGGGATAACCAAAGTGTGGTGTGCAAACCCCCGGGGGTGCACAAGCTGCCACAAGGGGGTGCATAAGCTGCCACTAGGGGGTGCACAGGCTGCAACTAGGGGTTTTTTTTCCCCAAGGTT
>NC_024317.1:19070410-19077898 GCF_000523025.1 Cynoglossus semilaevis
AATTTGGAAGGTTGGTGTAGGTTGGTATCAAGAGCACAATGTATATGTGTGTGGGCGGGACATTGGATTGACTGCACAACAATTGCAGTATATAATTGTGATTTTTCTTCCACTATCTGAATAAACATGTTGTTGTTTTATTTTCATATCCAGAGCAAAGAATTAGGTTAGTCTAGTCTAGTCGAGCTCACTTCTCAGCAGACGAGACAAGATAACAGACCATATTGTTTTCAGTAAAAGCCATTTGATAAACCAAATCAATACAACGGATCGGAGCGGCTGTGGGAAATTTCTCAAAGCTATCGCGTCATGCCACTGTGGTCAGATCAAAAGTGCTTAGTGTTCCTTCTGCAGTGAGAACATTACAGACGGAGCGAGTGCACAAACCTAAACGAAAGTAAGAACAAGTGCCGGTGGCACGTGCAGGGCCTGCAGCAAGACGCTGCGACGTAAATCAATTGTCATGTACCTGGTTGAAATGTGCTGACTGATCGTTTGTTTTCAGATAGCAGAACAGTTTGAGTTCACTGTGTCAGATAATGTTTATCTCCCCGTCATGCGGTCTAACTAGTTTGATTTTTGTTTTAGTTCAAATACCTAGGATCAAAACTTTTACAGTTTTACAGTTTACAGTTTCCCACTTCTCTCCACAGTTGGTGTTTACATACAGTATGTGTTGCATGCACGACTACACAGCATCTTGCAAGGCACGCATGGAGGAAAACATGTGAAATTGTTCAAAGAAACAAACAGAAATGTGTTGTCTGTGCCCGTTCCCCTCCATCTCTGCAGTTCTGCAGACACACAGACACAGGAGTCTTGTTCCCACTGATACACAGCTTTTTCATTCACTTAGCCGCCCGTATCTTGTGAATATTGGATTAGGCTTCTGACTGTAAGGATCAACTGTGCAGCAGGAGCTCACACACTATGCCACAGTTCTTCCATTTCTGCCACCATACAGCCTTTAGCATATGGCGGCTAAAGCCAATTAGCTAATAATGTTGGATCCTTCTGCCCTGTGTCGTGACTTTAACTGTGAGTGTGTGAATATGAGTATATTTACATTTGGTGACATACATAAGTTGGACTCTACAACTAACAGCACCTGAAAAAACATTTACCTGGAGTTAGCACTGAAACATG
The DNA here is from genome assembly GCF_000523025.1 of Cynoglossus semilaevis. Classification (NCBI taxonomy): domain Eukaryota; kingdom Metazoa; phylum Chordata; class Actinopteri; order Pleuronectiformes; family Cynoglossidae; genus Cynoglossus; species Cynoglossus semilaevis. The sequence continues at coordinate 19,071,557 of NC_024317.1, forward strand.
AGACTCAATTTACCACTTATTGTCACACAGTGAGAGTCATTACTTTTGGACCCTAAATACGCTCAACATTAACTTGCAAGTGCAATGCAACATGAAATGCTTTCTAACAAGGCGGTACTATGCATGTTTACATGATTAAAATAATTACAAAAATTGTTGTTAGGCCTTTTGTGTGTTAATGTTGCACAGCACTGTCAATGATATTTTGAGCCTATTACAACGAGAGGTTACAACTGCACTTCAGACTGCTCGGCTGCAGTACTCCCAAGAACGATGACTCTCACTCTAATTGCAAATTCTAAAACTAATATATATTTTATATTAGACATACTAAAAACTAGACTGAAATATATAGGGTATCTGGAGTCACCACTGTCAGCTAGTGTGGTTTTTGTTCTTAGTTGAATCAACAATTTGAGGTTTATCATGAGTAAAGTAATGTAATTTAGCAGTTGCCCCCCCCCCCCCCCCCCCCCCCCCCCCCGACCCCTGGTTGGTGAGTTTATATTATTATATGCAATTATACAACTGACATTTTGTTTTCTTAATATTCTCAGAGGTCACCAAGGCTTTACGACTGGCAGGCTCTACCTCAAACGTTAATTATTGTTTGTTTTAACACGGCTGGAGGGCAGGAATTCACACGCTATTATCTATGGATCGCAGACATGGACTGTGATAAATGTGATCGTTGTGATCGAATGTGATTTTTTGAAATCCCTCAAACAGTTTTTGCAATTTTAGAACAGATGTGAAATGTAAACTGTAATTTCAGGGCTGCAGACTGCTCGGCTCTTAGCATAAATCCTCCCAGTCCACGTGACAACATTTGCAGACCTCCACAGATTTATACCTTTGCCATACACTGGAATTCCTCCACGTGTATACGACACTTTGTGCAGAGGCCTCTTTACTTCTGAACCTTTTTCTTCCTGATGTATGTCCTTACATATAATTCAGTGGGTCATTATTTTCAAATTAGACCTGTAACGTCTGTAACATGTCTCATTATGGGTTGGTCAGTTCGTGGTGGGGGCAGAGCAGCCAGAGGAAAAAGTCACACACATTTCATGTTGACCGCGACCAACAACCATATATATATATATATATATACATATATACATATATGTACAAGTATATATATATACACACACACATCTCTGGGTACAACCATAAATATGTATCTATATATACGTATATATACACATATATGTACAAGTATATATATATATATATATACACACACACACACATCTCAAATCTGTTTTCGCACAGTGGCTTGGTGGTTTTTGATGGAGCTCCATAGGTTTAATAGCAAAGGAGCCAATTTGCAGTTTATTACTCAACCACACATCAATAAGAGAGAAAAAAAATAGATTACAGTAAATGCACGGTTCAAACGCCGCATACCTTTGAAATGTCAAAGGGGAAACCACAACGGATAACTCATCTCAAAACTCATTTCGGCTGCACAACGCACAATGCTGTATTACAAATATTCAACAGCCCGCTGTTCCCTGCAGGTATTTTTCTTCTATACATTTTCATTTGAGATGAGGAGAAAAGAATGTGTGTGTGTGTGTGCGTGTGTGTTTTCCTCCACTGGCAAGCAACCAAAGCAATTTAATTACATTCCAAATGGGCACAATCTCCACATAGCAACCAGGTTGTGTTTTATTTTCTCAAACTTTAACAACCTTCTTGACTTTCCCTGAGTAATTGAAATCTTCCACTCTCGTACCCTCGTCGTTATGAGGAGCAGCAGAGACTACAGCAAACCAAATCAAAGGGAACAAGGATATGTGGCCCTCTAAATGAACTGCTTAAACCAATTTGAAATTTCCATCAGTTTCGCAAAACTCAATTAAAGAATATTCTTGACGTACGCGCGGTAAGAGCTGCGACTTTTTTCTCTCCTGTCTGCGAAAAGCCACAGATTACTCCTGGTTGGTGTCAGCCAGTCTGAAGAGAGGTCAACACTTTTCATTTCATTTTTGGGGATTTGTTGATACAGCCTTCAGCACTGTTTAAAAAATAAAATGAAAACAGAAATAATGGGAAAAATATTTTTAATGCGAGTGAAAATGTAAAGATAAATTCAGTGTATTAAAAATATTGAAACTACCATTTGCTGCCGGAGGTACCATTTTAGAACAAATAGCACAGCTCTGAGTGGTGAAGAATAGGGAGAGGAGAAAAAAAAAAAACCTTCTTAAAATGCTCTGCCTGGTTTGCTGCTCCCGTCATTTCACGGACAGCAAAATTTCCTATTAATGTTTCATTCCGTGATAAAACATCAAAAGACCCTTAAATGTGCTTACTGGCAAATCCTTTAAAGACTGTAAAGTTTTTTTTTAACTGCAAAGAAAACTATAATCTAAAAGAGGTCCTCCCTTCCAGCCACTGGGTAATTATGGGATGGAAGAAATATAAATCAACCATACAGGCTGGCAGGACTGAGGATGCCTCTACTGCCCAGAGTAGGATCCTAAAATGACCAAAGAAACTACGAGGGTACCCTCTTGCTGCTAGACTGCCCTGTGTTTGGAGTAAAACCCTCGTCAATAAGAACATCTAGGTAAATATGTCCATACACATACACATACAATACATTTGATTGATAATACAGTAGCTCCAAAGGTGGTTTTATAGATTGAATCGACACCTGGGTGTTTTGGTGGTTTTGTTGCTGAATGAGAGGAAAATGAGAGAATTTTCATTTGTCAGTTTGACTCCCAGTTTCTAAGAATGTCCTATCAGAGCTCTCATGTTCTTTGTTTGTGTGGTGACTTTTTTAAAGTAACGCTGAACACAACTTTAAAATGTGTTTGTAGATAATTAAGAAAAGACCATAGATGTTAATCGTTTAAAGTTGTTGTGTTCCAGTGTTTGGATTGATGGATGGTTGGATGGATGGTTGGATTGATGGATGGTTGGATGGATGGTTGGATGGAAAGTTCTCTAACCGAATCACCATGACTTTAAAGAAATAAATTCTTACAATAGCTAGAACAAATATATAATTGTTGCAGCCGAAAGATTTTAAAAAACTATTTCATTTGTTAAATTATTTCTTAAAGTATTACAGCAAAGGTACAGTAACAAAACAGTGGTTCCCGAACTTCTCATTAGCGCCCCCATTTGTAGACTTTTGTCAACCATCCCACATCCACAAATTTACAACTACTGCTTCAAAAACACTCTTATCCAAATCAAACGGCTAACTTGTACAGAACTACAGCATAGGAAACGAACATGAAAACTGAATTTTAAAAAAAAGTACTTTGCTTGGCACCCTTTCAATTGCTCAGTGCCCCTTAACGGGGCCCACCCCCTACTTTTAGAACTATGACGTTACAGTAGAACTGGCCTAGTTTTGGAATCTACAAATAAAACATTCACGCTGAGTTATCGCTCTCCTCAGTCTGTAACACACTAAAACTACAGACTCCTTCAGGACATTGATCATATTTATAATCAATATGTCTCTGCAGAGCGAATGTTTTATCAAGAGAAACACATTTTTTAAACACACAGATCTGCAAAATACCACAAAGTCCACATTTTTGTGGTCTGCAGGTTGACGTACACGGGTATTTACCTTCAGCGAGTGTGGACATGCTCGCATCTGTGTCCACGAGTGTGTGTGTGGCCTAAAAAATCTGTGCATGTGTATTTAGATTGTGTGTGTGATTGTGTGTGTGTGTGGGCTGGTGCTGAGTATCTGCGAGTGAGAACCTGAGTCAGTTGTCTTTTGCACTGTTTGCACAGGACATGCCACAGGAAGCTATGGCAACTGTTCATGTTTGACCAGGCCTGTGGATGTTGCTTCATACAGCCGACAGCTGCACACTGTGACGGCCCCGACACTCTGTTTATCACTGTTTTTATACATTTATCCTAAGGAATCTGCAGAATTAAAACCATCCTCAGTGGCCTTTTTGAAACAAACAGCCCAGCAGGGTGAAGTCAAGGGAATGATATTTAGCTCCTAAGATCTGCAAGATTTCGTGGTACTGTATACATCAATGCCATAGCTGTATGTTTCCTTCTTCACTGGCTCTTCAAACTGACAACGACTGTCGTCTCTGTTCCTCCAAAACCTCTTACACCCACGGCAGATATGATCACCAAAGGACGAAAGCTGTTTAAGAAAATCCACTCTGATTCTTTGAGTCGGCTGAAAACCGCGCCTCTCATTCACTTCTTCTCTGCATAGTGTTTAATTTCCTGTGTGACGACAAAACGGCAACAGCGCACCATTTCACACCGAGCCTTTGCCAGAAGAGAGAAAAATCCCGTTAGTAGTACCAACTCCTCGGCTGTAATGCGGCGATCCCACTGTGATGGAATCACAAACAAATTGTTGGATAAACTGTGAGAGCTGCGCCGTGTGGAAGTCAGAGATAATCAGCTCAGACGCTAATTTGTGTGATGAAATATTTTCTCCTATTTATTTACAAAAGCCTGCTTCACCCGGAGCTGCCAAGGCCTTCTCGCAGATACATAATCTTAAGCATCTACACTAATCACTTGGTGAATCATGTGTTTGTGAATGAGATAAAGCAATTATCCTAATGAAGATCAGCTTCCTCTGAACTCACTTGGGAAACTATGGCTTTGAAGTCGAAAAAATCAAATAAAGAATGTAGAAAGAGAAACCTACTCACTGTAGTGGAATCAAAGATACAATCCCTGATATTGATTGAAAGACAGAATAAATAAATATCTCCCTAAGTAAACTGAACTTAGTGTGTACCTGCCTGCAGCCCAGATTTGTTTTCTTGACATCAATTTTAATTTCATGTTTTTACACCTTTTCAGGTTTCAAAATTAGAAAATTGTTAGAATTAGAACAGCTGTCTTAGACCTTTTTGACCTCACTTTTATTGTAAAAAAAAAAGCACGTACAAATGTTATCAAAGAAGAGAACAACATTTGAGCTATATCACGTTCATATGACTGCATTTTGGTACCATATACACACTGTACTGAATGTGAATCACTGAGGTTTCATGATGTCAGAAGCTACTGTCTGTTCATAATAGAGCTGGGCAATATGGACTAAAAGTCATATCTCAATACTTTTTTTAGCTGAACGGTGATACTGCATGTATATATCGATCATTTTTCTGTGACGTAACTGCGGTTTTCCCTAAAGCATTATAACATATTAGAGGCCCTTTAACCCTTTAAAAACAAACAAACTCCTGCCACTTGTGTGCCTCAATCCACAGACACCTTTATTAGCTCTGGTCACTCTGCACAATATTAAAACATATTAAACAAAAAAAATCAAATATATAAATTCATTAATGCTCCTTGAATAAAATAAAACAAATGTTTTGTCCCCGTACGCAGACCCTTCAAACCCACACTGTTTCAGTGCCTTAATCATCAGTTTCTAAAATATCCTCATAATGGTACCTGAACGCCCCTCAGTGTCGACACGTTATACATTGATATACAAATCTTATACAAGTAATTCTAACTCAGTTGATATATTTGGTGAGTGTACATGGGTGGAGGGGATGGGGGAGAGGGAGGGCTTGTGCGTGAAAGTGAGGGAGGCGGAGCCTAAAGGCTGTGTGTGTAGGAACACAGGGAGGACAAATAGGTGCGAACATGTTCCAGTATTGTCATTTAAACGCAACATGAATTATATCGATACAGTCACGTGTAGAAATATATTTATATATTTAGAAATATAGCCATATATGTATAAAAATCTGAGGTAACGCCCAGCCCTAGTTCATAACGTTCAAAATGCCACCGTAGCAGAGTGTGGAACAGGTTTTTATGCTCACCAGCACAGCAATGGTTAAATAAATCACACGAAGCAGATGCCTACCTCTCTCTCTCGCTCGCTCTCTCTGCTCCTTCTGACTCTAACACACACACACATGCACACACAAACACACACATTCTTTAGTGAAATCCATCAATCAGCATTTCATGCAGTTTAGGCTTGAACCACACCAAATGCACTAAAACAATAAATGGCTGTCTTTCAAGTCACTATCTGGACTGGAACACATCTGGTGGCAAGGCTCATTTTGGTTTCCACATGGTAGAATGACATTATGGCAGTTTCAATGGTGAAATAAAAAAAAAGTAAAAAAAAAAAAAAAGGTTTTTCCCCCCGTTCCATCTCCCTCACAGACCCCCCTGTACTCACCCCTTTTCTACTCATTATTTTTCTCTTTACACACAACCCAAATCTTCTCCCCCTTTCCCTGCACTAACCAGCTAGCCTCTCAAATGCAATCCCAGCAGCCCATCCCCCAACCAATCAAGAAGTGAATATAAAAAAGCTCAAGGAAAACTGGGCTGAAGAGGGAA
>NC_024317.1:19078085-19100893 GCF_000523025.1 Cynoglossus semilaevis
AACTTTATAGGATACAGGCTATAAATGGACTGTATGGACAATATAATCCAAGGATTCACCTACAGTGGGAGTCTGTATTTGACATACGTGTCTGAAGATTAAGGTTATGTTTAAAAAAGAAATGTAACATTCATATATATGAACCATTCCAAATCTAAAACTCTAAACTCTTCCTGTCATTTTGAAAGTGGCTTGAAGACACACGTGACTGTCCCTCCTCTAACCTGGTTCCCTCGTTCCATATGTTAAGGCACGTGCATGCTACAGTATGTTAGTACACGCAGTACTGCAGGCTTTTACGTGTATCCCCCTGTCACCCGTACATACATACAGACTCATTAAAAACATCACTTTGTTCTTGCGAAAACAGACATGATGTCAGAGCGCGTACGACGACGGAGGCAGGTGAAGCCAGATTTTAATCTGACGTGGTCACAGGAGACACATTAACTGGCAGCTGTGAACACTTAACACTGTGCACATGTGATCGGATCCCCCAGGACTTGCGTTAATACAGGGTCTGTACTGGGACACAGACGGGCCGAGGTGAAGACAGACTAATGCTTGGGAACACATGGACACCTTTGAACGAGCGTGTGTGTTCAGGTGGTAGCAGGGTAACCGCACACACACGCGATGTGCGTCAAACTTGAGCGTTCTACTTGTGTTTCATGGGTCAGTGGTTATAATTAGGGTTAACGTGAATTAATAAAGGACATGTTTGGAGTCAAAGCTGGGCTTCTCCCATCGACGGTCAATGTCAGTGTTGAAATGAATCCGACGTCTCGTGATGTTTCGCAGCATGGTTGAAAATGAAAATGAAATTGAAACAATTTGTCCCTGCATTAAAACCGTTTTGTCACAGCTGTGGATGACAGCGTAAGTAAGGCAAACAAAATGATGATTAATCTGTACCAAAATAGAAGGAAGAATAAAGATACATATGTTTACGCAGAGTTTGTCACCAAGAGTTTGTCCTTAAATCAATGTTTTTAAGGCGACAGGATGTTTGGACAGATTTATTTGGACAGAGATTTAAGGCCAATAATTTGATTAATAAATGCACCAGTGTTACTATGTTTCAGTGTCCATACACTGAGCAGACTTCTGCATTGAAGTAAAGCTACTAGCATGCGAGCTAAAAACAGCCTCAGCTTACATGTCTGTAACCGTTGGTGGATGACAATGACAATTCCAAAAAGAGCTTAAAGAAACTACTACTAGTTTCTTTACCACAAAATAGACCAAAAGTTTCAACATTGCCATTTCAAAAAAGCTTTCATGAGTAAGTAATTAGCAACCTCCCGTAGCTGCGGGAGTTAGCCTGGCTGATCAGAGCGAGGTTGATCATCAGCTTAGCTAAGAATCCATGATTTTAAGAGACAGTTGTAATGTGGGCCACACCATGTGGACTGTTACATGTGAGGAGTATTATATCCATGATGTAAACAAAGAGCTGGGAGTGTAGTGGTACAGACCAGATACTCAGAGAGACAAGGCGACAACCTGAAGGATTTCTAACAATAACATGACTGATGGACTTCATCGTCTCCCCAGACTTTAATTTATTTCAACCGCACCACTGCACTGGAAAGGGTTCCCTGACTTGACACAACTTTTTGGACAGAAAATAACCCATGATTGATGTACTCTAAGTAATCCTAATCCCATAATTGCAAACTCTAATACATTCAACCCTTAAATGAATTATGTGACTTTAACCTCAGAGTACCCAAGTCCAAATCTGGTCTTAAATACAGAGAGCCATGGAGAAGCAAGAAACCAAACTACTGCAGTGCATATATTATAGGATAGGAAGGTCTGCACTCTACTTTAGATTTGTAATGCGGCATAGCTCCTATGGGGGGCGCCAGAAAACTATACTGGAGGCCCAAAACATGTAAAAATAAGGGATTTGACATGGTGTCTGAATGGATAGATTTTTTTTTTTACACAGAATTTTATGTAGAGAAATTACCTTGGTATTGATCAGTACTTGAAATTAAATGAAATGCCAATGCTTATTACTGGCATTTAACATCTGTTTGTGTTTATCTATGTGAGTGTCGGTGTGTGTATATGAATGTGCTTTAAAGGTGACATTTAGGTCAAACTGAAGGTCATGCAGGTGAATCCAGTCATTCTTTCAGTCGTTCAGTTCAGTCTTCTTTTTTTCTAAACTACAGTACTTTATATCACACTCGTTTAATATTAAGTATTGAACATTGAATGAAGACAGGTTGGATACCGTTGATGAGAGATGGTCTGCTCAGGTTCAGTTGTCCTATACCAGCAGTCGGAGAGAAACATCCCAAATATTGGCAGTTTTTGCTGCTGTAATGGTCTGTGCACAGAACATAATCTCAGTCCCGCTGCTCCACAGAATAACGCTGCAGCTGCTTATCATAAACTCAAAGACACAATCAGCCCGAGGCGGTCTGGCTTCCCTCCGTGACCTTTTGACATTGCTGCTGGGAAGGTAAATGAGAGAAAAGTTGGATGTTGAAAAAAAAAAGAAGGTAGATGTGTAGAAAAACAATGATAAGAAGTAAAACCAGAAAGTTACTGGACCAAAAATATAAAAACATCACCTGGTAATTTATGTAATTCTATAGATATTCATCCGCCTGGTTCGTTTAAGGTTTTGATTTAATCGACTGTAACAACGTTTGAGTAAACTCGCAGCTGTGAATATTGTTTTTTTTTTTGTTTGTTTGTTTGTTTGTTTTTTTCTTCTCTAGAGTCACGAAAAGCCCCCTCTGGTGTGCACTTGATGCATGCATGGGTTAACATTTTTCCAGTGAGAATGGCTGGGATATTGCAAATTAGACTGGCGAGTCAGCAGAATGTTATGAATGGGCACAAAGAGAGAAAAAAAAAAAAACGAAAAAAAAACCCAAGTCCATGCTGTGGACCCAGGAATGCTTGGCTCCATGTAATTAACTTCTCTCTGTGTACAGAATGAGCTACTGCTGGAACAACTCTTCATTTTCTGTTTCTATTACGGTCATGTTGTGAAGGAACGAGGGAAGAAATAAATACGCAGTCTGAGGATTCGACATGGAAAATATTTGTAGCCGTCCATACATAGCATAGAAGTAAAAATGGAGCCGACCAGAGTGTTCTGTACAGAGAGGACGTACGCTTCTAAAAAATACTGCACTCATTGTTCTTCAGGTGGACAAATGTCCATTGTATGCGTCATATAGAGACGGATGTAATCTTAATGCTTTGATTAAAAAAAAAGAAATCTCTAACTCTGCATCAATACAATGTTTGCACCGCAATGCAGTGAAAACAGCCTCGGCACATAAAAATAACATACAGTACGTAGGAACCAGACTGCCATTATGCAAAGAATAACATCTGCAAACCATTGGATTATAAAGCAGGGGTATAACTACAGTATAATTACACCAGAGCCTCTCATTTGGGCACCATGCTGTTAGAGGGAAGAGAGAGAGAGAGAGAGAGAGAGAAAGAGAGAGAGAGAGAGAGAGAGACGAGGGGAAAGTAGAGCAGCAATGGTAATCTATCTAACTTCATTTCACCGGAGTGATTCTGCCCGGGGGTATGCACAAGTCATAATGCATTTGACAAATAGTCTACTGCTAAAACAAGCATTTGCGAAGAAGAGGCCTTCAGCGCTGGTATACACAGCTGAGTGTGTGCTGAACAAACAAGCCTCCCACTCAGCCAGGAAGAGATAGAGCGAGGCTTCAAACAGATTAGGAGAAATCTTGGGTGAAAAGTGAAGATGAGTCACTGAAACTGTACAAGTGCGGGACGATGAAAGTTGGATACAGGAGCAGAGCCGTGGGGATCGCACCGGAATACACATCATCAAGGCCTCTGTGTGTGTTTGTGAGTTGTTTCTCAAACGGGGATTCAAATGCATATATCGACTTTTTGGGTCATGAAGGAAAATGAAAGCCGACGGAAAGAGATCTTCAAATTCATCAACCCATAACAAGTTGAAATTGTGTTTGTCAAATAAAAGTAAACATATTTGACACTGTAGGTCCTTGGCTTAGCTTTGCACATTCAACACAGATTATTAAAATCCAGCAGTGACTGATATTGAATATTGATTATTTTATGTGTATTATTTTATTATTGATTACTTTAATGGAACCTTTAATGTATTGGTAAAAACAGAAAAGTTCAAAAGTTTTTGGTTAAACACAATGTTTTTGAAAAAAAAAAAGAACAAAATGCAACAACTTTTGAACTTCAATGTTCTCAGTGAACTGTGACTGTGCTGCAGGATTCTCAATTCCGGCAACCAAACAGTCGGTTTTGCGTCTGTTCACTTCATTACGTTTAAGGGCGACTTCCTTCCGTTGGTTTTCGTCTCTAACATCGTCCTGATATTGAAACCATTTCCTAAATAAAAAGGTCAAGTGTGTTCGCGAATCCGACGTATCGACTTCTGTCAGTCGGATCCATATTCCTGACGTCAATCAATCATCAGCCTCGATGTCACTGATCTGCCCCGACCGGGTTCAGATTACACATTCCTTTTGTTTCTCCGACATTAACCCTGTCTCCGACACTAACCCACGATGAGTACAGGCATCCAGTACACTAACACAGAGTAATGAAATTAAATAAAAGGTAAAAAAAAAAAAATAACATAAATGTGCTTGTTTTGTGGTTTTTTTTTTTGGTTGCACGAACAGAACCGGAAGTTCTGGACTTTTCTATCCTCAATCATCCTGCTGCATTATTACTGCAGACCTGTGCATAATTACACTGGCACAATTCTGCATGTACAGTACATTGAATACACCATACATTTGCTGGTCCAGGTATTGAATTGGCATTAAGCATCCAGGCTTTCATAATTATGAATAAAATGACAGGTTTCATGAGAAGCGGCCATTGTCTTTTCAGCACCTGCAGTAGAAGCAGCATTAAGACTGCAGCACTTTTCAGCACAGTGGGGGTCAACTTCATCCTCCCGGAGAGAGACTGCCATAAAGATGAACTATTGCCAAATGTCCTGTAACACTTCTGCATCACTGTTCACCAGTTATGAGCAGCGGCAAAGATAATGTGTCACTGTACGTCTTAGTCACTGCTGCTACTTTACTTAATGACGATGTTATATGACTCTGCCCTTGAAACCTAAACCACGGCCTCTAACCGGAGCATCAACCTCTACGCTCTGTGAGTTGTGATAACTAGTCTGGTTCATGGTTCAGGACCAAACCTGAGACGGGAGCATAAAGCCCACTTCTCACTGGGACCACCACCACCCATCACATGGCCCTGCTCTGAAAACACACGAGGCTTGAAGATGGCTCCACAAAAGAAAATGCACCTGACATCTGGGTGGAGAAAAGTTTAGCCCATTATATCATAAATAAATATCCACTCATCTGTATTTGGTTCTTATATGTTATATTATGTATTGCATATATGTTTCAAATGTTTTTGTAGGGATTAGATTAGATTAGATTAGATTCGATTGGACTACATTAGATTATGTTGGGTTTGCTTGTCTTGGGGTTTATTAGATTATTTTGGATTGGACTGGACTAGACCAGACTAGACTAGTGGCTTGGTCTAATCTTGGTCTTGGCTTGGGGTTTTATTACATTGGATAGGATTGGATTGGACTACATTAGATTAATTTAGATCAAATTCGATTAGATTGGTATGGATTGGACTAGATTAGATTAGATTATGTTGGGTTTGCTTTGTTTGGGGTTGATTATATTGGATTGGACTGGACTAAACTAGATTCGATTAGATTAGACTACATTAAATTAGATTAGATTAGATTATGTTGGGTTTGCTTAAACAAATGTTGGATATATTGGATTGGACTAGACTAGATTAGATTAGATTATTTTGGGTTGATTATATTGGATTGGGTCGTTTGGATATCAGGGAATCATTTTTGTTCCATGTGATTGACTTAAACTATCACACGTAGTTAACGTACAACAAGTAAACGCAACGCTCTTTGATAAGATAATTTTGCGCATAAAATTAGCTTCATTGCTTTGTTAGCCAACACAGCATCGAAACATAAGGTTGCTCAGTCATCAAATATCTCCACTTAATATACTCTATGGACCCAATGAAAAGGAGACTCACACATGTGCAGTGGAGCTGAATATAAATGACACATGTTGTTTGTGTAAGTGGTAGTGTTAAGCACGGAGTGTTAGCATTAAACTTTGCTAGCTTTTCTTCTAACCATTCTATTCTGGCATTGTCAAGTGGCTGCACCAGTCTGGTACAATTCTTCATTACCACACGCACATACACCCACATGAATGCTAACAGAGCCAATCACTTTTCTGCGACTCTGTTGCTCAGGCTAGCGTGCAATCATCAGCCTTTAAAGGTAAAAAAAAAAGATTTTTTTTCCAGCAGTCGGCTGGAACAGACAAAGTGTTTCGGACGAGACGTGAAATGTCTTTGAAAAACCCTGAGTCAGTTCACGTGCCTACTTTTGAACGCTTAGTATGACATGACCTGGATGACTGAGAATAACGAGTAGGAACAGTAGGAAACCTCTGACCAAAGTTCATCTCCAAAGGCATAAATCAGCAGAGGAAGACGTGGAGACAGGTGGCACAGGCAGTTGGTGAACCAGGAATGTGTTGTTTGCCGAGGACATTTCTAGTTGGTTACAATCATTTGTGTCAAGTATCCACCAAAGCTACAAAAGCCCAACAAAAGCCCTGCTTCTCGACCCTGTGTAAGCATGTCGCACCAGGTCTGGTGTGTGTCAGTTGTTTAGGCGGGCTTAACTCTAGTGTTGACGGCATATTGAATTACTCTGAGGACGCAACTCTTCACTGTGGCTTTAAAAAAACAAAAAACAAATCTTAAATCTTTAATAAAAACTGAGCTGGGTATATTTTATCACGATTATTTTAACAATGGAAATTCACATCAAGACGATTGCAGTATATCATATTCCAACTTCACCAAGGACACGCGAAAGCAAACAAGTGTGAGTGTGTGCATGTGCAGGTGGCTGTCTGTGTGTGTGTGTGTGTGTGTACATAGTACATACAGGTGGCTGTGTGTCTATACCTGGAAGATTAACAATTCAAATATTGCACGGTGGTATAATGTTTCATTTTGTCATCAGTAAATGTTAACTGCCTGCTGGCTTCCCTCCAGGTGCTAAGGCAAGCAGCCCTGTGTTGAATGGCTGTGGCTTCTCTAATGTTTTCCTCCAGCTCTGCTTCAGAAGTGTTTTCTTTTCTGGACACAGAAAATATACTGCGGTCTTCTTGCTTCCCTAATTACAATTTTGGAAACAATTAAGCCAAAAAAAATACTTAAATACCTAAAAAAAAAATGTCAGTAAATCAATGTCAGTAAAATAGTGGCACAAAGAACGATAAAGGTGAAAGGTTGAATTAGTGCTGGAAAAAAATCACAAACTGTTCAGCTACAACTAAAAATAAATATTTTAGGCCAAAGGATTCTCAGTTGGGATTAATACTGCACAAGACACAACGACACGCATTTTGGTTGACATTTATATTTAACTGACGATGAAAAGTTAATTAAAAACGAATTATGTAAACGATGCTTTTATGCAAGCAGAAATATTCCCGGGGTTATTACTACAACTGGATTCCATTTGTTTGTATTAATGCGTGTATTTAAATACGTTTTTAAATGTAACATATGTAGAATAGAGTGGCCGCCGATGAGCACCTGAATCCATCACCCACAATCCATCATCGCGTTAACCTTTCTGACTGCGCGTGGACGCATCGTGCGTCGCTCCAGCGGAACCGTTTGTTTTCCTTTGGTTGAAACCTTAAAAACATTAAAGCTAACACTCGGCGAGTGGTCAACACAACAGACTACAACAAACCCCACTCTCTGTCAGTCCACTCCGTCCAGGTTGGACCGGCGTGCGCCGCGTGGAGAGGAGAGAGAGTGCGCTGCAACTGTGCGCACAGGACGAGCTGGAACACCGCGACGGTCATCCATCCAGGTGTAAACACGCTCACACCTCTGAGTGACGTTAATTTGCGCATGCACTAGCATTTAACAGGTGTCACGAGCCTATTTTTGGTGGAGTTGAGTGGGAAAAACGCAACAAAGTTGCTGTGGTCACTCCTCCGTGAGTTTTAAGCCGCCTTTTAGGACTGTCCTACAAACAGTCCTACATGAGCGACCCACAGTGCGGTACTCTCCCGAAGGATCCTCTGCACATCAGTGTGATCAGATAAAGACTCGTGCAAAGTAGTAGAGTGAGGTGATGTTTACCTTACTGCTGTGGTAATAGTCCAAACCGGAGTCACTTGGTAACGTACATGAACCCACACTTGAAGGGGGAGCTGGATAAAATCTGACGTCCATCTCAGAGTCCGCGGGACTGACGGCATGAACGCACTGCTCCAAAAACCCTGCGCTCGCTCCCTCCCTCCCTCCCTCCTTCTCTCTCTCTCTCTCTCCCTCTCTCTCTCTCTCCCCTTCCGTTAGAGCGCAAACGCAGCTACAGTATGTTGTTTTTTTCCCCCTTCGATTTTACTCAAAACAAAAACAAAGAACGAGTCCTTCACCTCAACTGGACACTGTGCACAGGGATGCTCCCTCCCTCTCTCCCCCTCTTTCCTTACAACGTCCCTGTAAAAGTTAACTTGGAGTAAAAGAGTGAAAAAAGGTGAAAACCTCAGAAAAATGTGCTAAGCAGATGTAAGTGACGTCTGTGGAGTTGTTGGACAGTTGCTGTTGAAGCTGTGGACCGTATGCTGCCGACCCTTCCTCTCTGGAGCTGTGTCATTTAGGACTCATTCATTCACTCACTCACTCACTCACTCACTCACATCTTAACATCCATGTGCTCCCATCTTCCCCAGCAATTGCTAATGTACGACCTCTACTGGTCGAAGGAGGAAGTGGTGTAGTTGTGGTCAGAGACGTAGCTTGCCCGAAGTCAATTCTATCAATTGTGTTTATATCGGTATATATTGATTGTTATATAAACAAACACATGCCTGTATCTGTATCTATCTGTCTATACTTTACAAATACACTCTAGGACAAACTTTGGAAGCGATATCAACATTGTAGAACAATATCATAGTTAAAATTGTAAACTTGGAAACGCGCTAATTATGCAAATGTTGTGTCATACTATTGAATACACACGGTGACATTCATATAATGTTGTTGCTTTTTTAGGTTGAGGTTTCCATAAAAATGCAGTGTTATATTGGTGGCACAGCTCTGGGGGGCGTGGGATTGGGGGGTGTCGTAGGGTGACGTGCACTGTGTGGGTGTGAGCTCAGGAAAATGCTTCCGGTCAATTTTAATTTTATTGCTCATTAACAGAAAACAATTAATGCCAAAAGGAAACAAGACATTCTGTATTTAATAAAATGGCTTCAAATAGACAATGATGTCACATTAGAAAGGAAATATATGAATAAATATATATATATATGATTAAGAATTTTGATCATTTAAATTAAACCCTCTCTATAGTTCAAACATCCATCCAAACAGAAAGTGTGCGGAGCCACACCATGAATGCACTTAATTAAAAGTAATGTCAAATAATGTTCCAGTAAACAAAGTGTTGTTTATATTGTGTAGCCTCTCAAATATTTTAATGTATTGACGCATTTCGACACTACGTAATATAGATAAGGGTGCACTATAAGTGTGTGATATTTGGGTTTTTCTACCTTAGCGTTTGTATTTTTTCAAACACCTTCTCTTTGGTCCAGATAAACCTGACAGGTCCACAAAGAATGCTCTGGGTCACAACATAAACCTTTGACTCACGAGTCTTAGTCCTAATGACACTGCATGATTCAGTACTTTAGTACAGTATGATACACATTCTGCAGGTGTCTTCATGTAGCGACATCGGCAGCAGTAAGGACAGTTTGTTTGCTTGTATCTATGGAGACGAACGGTGTTGGACGCAGAGCTGCAACTTTCCCCTAGAGACAAATAACTGTTCTGAATCATACCTTAAACCACCATGAAGTGACGAGCAGTGATATGTGTATCTGTGATGCGATGTGATACTGCGATACCAAAGCATGCAAAAGCAGCAGGTTCATAGTGGACAAAGTAAATGTGTCTTTATTAATTAATTAAAAATCTAATAAATGCAATTTAAATCTTTTATAATCAATAATAATTTGTATTATTGATATGAAAACATTTTAAAGTAAAGTAAAAAAATATTACACCTGTCAATGGTTATCCAAGGTAATGAATATCCATTTTGTGTTCATTCTAGTCATTATTTAAAAGCAGAATATAATATTTTTATTCTCATAAAAACAATTGTCAAAAGTCCTGGCAGCAACTCTATTTTTTAAAATTTTATTTACACCATTACCAATATTTACCCTATTGTGTTTGTGCACAAGCACTTGTTGTTTGGCTACGTTGCAACCTGTGGATTTTATGGAGTAGCATTTATTTACTGCCTTCACTGAGTTTTATCGGCGTGTTTGCCCTCAGAAAATATGCAGTCACTTTTCAGTCTTCATCCCTTCGCAGGCACATACACATACACACACGCGCGCGCTCGGACAAAGCAACAAGCCCATTCACACAGTGGTTGACACAACAGGATGTAAACACAGAACAATGTCAGAGAGGGAAAATAACATCACGCTCAGCCAAGTGTGTATCAAGCTGTTTTTAAAAAATAAGGTGAAGTGCTCTCTGTGTGTTTACGGGCACTGCAGTAAAAAGAAAAAACTTTACTGTGTTACAGAGCAACATGCAGCAATCCGTGTCTTTTTGCAGCGTTTATATTTCTCCCTCTCAACACTTATGTTGTCTTTTCACTGAGTTGTTGGAGTTTTTCTGTGTGAACCAAGCTGCAGCTTTTAACGCAGTGGGTGACGTGTTGGGCCCCCCTCTGGATTGGGCCTATTCGCGTGGATCTGGCCCTGTGGTGTGAGCAGGCTTTAATACCAGGCACAGATGGGTCACACCATGGGTCTGGTGCGTGCTAGTCTGCCATCAGCTGCCAGCTTACACTGTCCTGACTACTGGTTCGTAAGGTTAACTGGGAGGAGGAGGAAGATTTCCTACTCCCTGCCAGTTTCTCACCCACTGTCCCACAGTTCTGTGTCTGATGTAACTCTCATAGCCAAAGCATATACATAGTGCACAGTGGCCTCCAACCCATGGTCTCATACATTATTTTCTGCCATTCTGGCAGTTCCTGGTGCCACCAAGTACTGGTCAGACAGAAGAAATGTGTCAAGTCATTTTATTACTATAGAAAAAATTCCCAAACTCTAATTTTTCCTCAGTAGATTTTAAAATGTGGCCATTAATACAGATGGCAGATTCACAATAGGAAAGTAAAGCCACACTTTATAAAATACACCCACCTAAATGCATTTGTGCATATAAATGTATATAAAATATATATGGATATATCTGTATATACGTATGTGTATATGGCCTCTATATGTCTTTATATATATATACATATAAAGGTTTCATATATGTGTGTGTATATATATAATATATGTATATATATATATATATATATTTTGGGTTGAAAGCCAGATGAAAAATAATGTGACTCAACCCCTGACAAATGAAAATTGATAAATCAGGTCAACACTGTGGTAGAGGCCTGAGTGACATGACCTAATGTGTTTCGGTGATAAAAAAAAAAAACATTGTCAGAATTCTTTTGAAATGGTAAGACCTTTCTTTTGAGGTAGACTTTGGACTTTTTGACACTTCACTTCAGTGGAAGTACAGTCAGATGGCACAAAAGTAGATCAACCCTCTCAGAGGCGTCACGTGTGCTACAGTAATTGGGGGATTTATTTCAGTTATGATAAATGCTCTGAATAAAAGGTGATTTTTTTTCTAATGTATTCAAAATAGAGGAAAAATCAAGACGAAAAGAAAGAAAAAATCAATCAAATACTTGTTGATTGGACATGCAGACAAAGCAGGGACTCAGATCCTTGTCACAAGATGAAGAACAGTCACTCAAACGTTCAAGAACAACACCTTCCTGTGTAGGAGGTACACCATATTGTCTACGGCAGCTGTGCCAAGAACATTCATCCACTCAGTGCAATTAGCGGAACAAACACACTTTTTACTGCATGCCTAAAAACCTCACCAGGAAATGAGAGGGAAATATTAACCACTGTTTTCCATTAAGGAATATGACCTCACTGCTGACTTCAGAATATTATCAAGATTTGCGTTCTTCCATTTTAAATGCTAATATCCTAAAATTATGTTTTTAAAAATGTTAATAGCAAAATCATATAGAATATTTGTCTTGAGAATATATAATTGTTCTTTGCTGCACTTGAATAATTGATCTATTTTTTTGCATTTGCATATAAATATATCATATATGTATATATATAGTTATTGTTATTTACACACAATTGAGTCTGAAAGACACATTATTTTGAAAAATGTCAGTTTTTCTATTCTTTAATTAAGAAAGTAAATTGAAATGATCAAATTCTTTCACTGCAGTACACTGTGGCTTTGTACCAAATGACACACAGACTGTTACCGGTCAACAAAGCAGGGGTTGGGGATCCCTGATCTAATCTACCAGGAGTTAAACAAACCTCTGCTGTACCATCATGGACCACCAAGGGGTTGCGGACCCCCTGTTGAAAAACAAAATCTTGGTTAAATTCCTGTCTCTTTGCCAGCCACTACCAACACCAGTGGAAATATCAACACCAGCCGTGTCAGATAACTCTCTTTATAAGAATTTTATTAATTTTTTTTTAGTTTTGCCGCATCATTTATTTTTCAGGTTTTCATTTTACTTGAGTTTTTTCTTTTTTCTTTTCAGCCCAAATATTGAGTCTGAAGGTTGTTTTGTTTTTCTCTGGCCTATTTGCTTCTAACATAAATGTTGTAAATTTTCCATTAGTAACTATTCCATATAAGGACGGACTGAGGAAAGCAAACAGAAACACAACGGTAAACAGGAAATAGTTAGACAGGTCCATTAAGTGTAGAGATGACTCATCGATGACCGTTTCAAGAGGGCAGCAAATTCATGGAAATATATATATATATATATATATATAATCATATCCATGGAAACATATTAACAGAATGACCTCTTTTCATTTGTGTAATTTGCAATTCCTCTGTTGTTTTTGTCTGGGCAGCTTATGAAATGCTCAGTAGATACAATACCTTGATGCTTTGTTCAAACCCTTTTTGTTACATTTTACTGCAGTTTCGTGTTAATCAGAGCTGTGCTCCACTGTTTAGGTTTTCCATTTCAGATTTCCTTCTTTGCTTTTTTTTCCCCCGACCTTTTTGACATGTTTTAACAAACATTGACCTCAGTACATTTGGTTCTTTTGTGTGGAACACTTCAATTGCTGTACTCTGATGTACTCTGGTCCACTAATGTAAACAGTATTTTACAAAGGACGTATTGTGCAATATTACGAGAAGACTGTCAGTGTTTCAGTCTCTGCCAACTTTTTAAATACCATCTATCCATCCATCATCTCCGGCAGGGTTCCCCAACCCCTGGTCTGGGGAACGATGCCGGTCTGTAGGTCATTTGGTCAGGGCGCAGGCCGAGGTGGAAGACAGTAAAAAATTGTACTTCAGTTTGACTAATTTACTTCATTCAAAAAGAATCCAGTCATATCCCTTTACTTTCTTTATTTCAAGATCATCTATCAATGTTTCAAAACAACAGGTCATTCAGACTCTGATACTAACAGAAGAAAGATGTTTTATTTTGAAAATTGAATGATCCTTCAACAATGGTGAGGTATTATCAGTCCACAGTAACGGCTGATACTGGCCGACCGGTCGCTGGTACAACAAAGGTTGGGGACCTCTAGTCTACTGCTTATTCCTTTTCGTGGTCACAGGTGGTGCTGTAGCCAATCCCATCTATCTACGCGAGGGAAAGATGAACCAGGAATGGAAACTTGCCATGTCTACCACCATGTGGCCAATGTTTTAAATTCCATTTTGACTAATGTGAATTAATAAATATTTAAAAATACGCCAAACCTGATTGAAGTGACCCCCCCCCATTACGTAGCTCCACCCACACTCCTTATCCACCTGTAGGAAGATCTGCCATTTTTACTATACTTGTACAGCTTTCATTTGAACCCTCAAAGCTAAGAGCAGTTAGCCTAGCTCTAAACCAGTGATTCTCAATTATTTTCTGTCTCCTCCCACCCCGAGACAGAAATGTTTAAGCTCTACTTACTACTAGTGGGTTATCATTGGTACCAGGCTGTACAACATTGGTTAGTCCAGCAGACATTTCTTTTGCATCCCATTCCCTCTGCAAAAAAGGCAGAGCAAGGAGTGGCTCATTATCATTTAAGGCAAAGGCGTTCAGAACAGGTGTGTAAAAGAATTGTTTGTTTTTTATATACACATATTATAAATATTTCACTCAAACTTGAAGGCAACACATTCGTTTGTACAAAAGTGACAGAATATTAAGCGTTTTAAATGAATGACTTTTGAAAAAAACAAAAACAGAGATTGTTTATATTTCTCCTCAACCAGGGTTTTATCAGAGGAAACTGTGGTGCTCCATATGACCCCAGTGACCTCAGTGACCACTGACCCCCTTTAAAGGTCACTATTGTTGTCTGGGATGTTTTAATCAATTTGATTTGCTTCCCTGTGAGATCATATATTTTACCAGGGAACGTTCTGTCTGTCTGTAAAGACGTCCTTAAGATGAAAACCTTAGATTTACCAACTTAAAAAAAAACAGCGTTTCCTGTCATATCATCGCCTTCATGTAATAGTGCAAATAAACCAAAATGTTCCACAGTTCCAGGAAAACAAGGCTTGTGAGCCAAAGAATACTTTGCAGAATTTGCACTTCTCTTCAGTGAAGTCACAGAGGAGTTTTGTATTGAGGCCTGTGTGAATAAATTGTGCAGTGTGGGTCTCACCACAAAGGGCTGTTCACTGCTGACCCTTTGCTAACCTTTTCTAGCCACTGACCTTCAATAATGAGACTATGTTGTCTCTTGTTCGTCTGGACAATCACCCATTCACATGACTGCCATTCACAGAGTAAGCTCCGCCTCCTGCGCGACCCTTATCTGTCTCAGTAATTAGCTACTGTTGCTTTTCCAAACAAATGTATCAACAATATTAACAAATATTGAAGTATCTGCTTCATTTCCTTAAACAACAATCAATTTATTTGCAGAAAAACATTCCGCTGAGGGATTCAGACTTTTTTAAAGCTATTCTTGATGCGTTTTAATGCACAGTAAATTGTAATTGTGAGTTCCAACGCTTCCAGTTTGACTCAACTGCACGGATGATGCATCATTAATGACCTAATTCTTCCTCTTTAATTTTCTCTCTCCCCCCTGTTTTCATAACTCCATTATCTCCTCCCATTGCAGTCCCGAATAAAACCTCTTCTTCATCACCCCCTCTCTCTCTCTCTCTCTCCGACCTTCTACTCGTGCTGCACATGAGAAATGAGTGGGGGATGGGAGGGAAGATGAATGAAACAGGGAGTTGGAAATGAAAGAGAGGGGGGAGAGAAAAAGAGCAGAGCAAGATTGGGAAAAATGCCCTTTGACTGGATTTAAAAGTCTGTGGCATTTCATTTTCGGAGAGAGGGGAGCTTCATCTCCTTCAGATCCTTTAAGGGCCGACCTAATTGATTAATGTTTCCATCTCATTGGGAAGGGAGGCGAGCCATTTGAAGCTTAACTGGAGCCTCTCACATCTCTAACTCCTAAAAACAGAAGCACCAGAGGAGGGCGATGATAAGGGAATGAAAGACAGCAGGATGAAACCATGAAAAGTACAAAAACATACAGTTGATGAGTGGAATTTGCTGAAGGTCAGAGACGTTGCGATATTATACTACATACAAAGGAGCTCCAGACGTGGCCGACTGACTATTCACCGTAATGAGATAATGTGCATGGTTTCAGCAGCGAGGAGTTGGGTTTTCAGCCCAGAGTGTTTAGGTTTCTGCAGCTGTCACCAGCTGCCTGCAGCAGGCACTCTGTAGGATTGGAAGAACATCCAACACTTTGAATTTGAAGTAGTACTCCAAATTAAAATGGATATTATCACGTTGGTGCTTCAAACAGGTGTTTTTTTTCTTGCTTGATTTACATGAGTATAGATATATGATGAGTATAGATCACATACATCAAACCCAGGGCTCGTGGGCCAAGGGCGGCCCATCACATAATTTCAAGTGGCCCACCAGAGCTTATTGCATATGACTATTTTAAAATAATTGTTGTTGTATCTTAAAGAGTCTATACTACTGCAGTATTCTAATTCTAATCCAGCGTACATTTACCTTTGTTTACAAAAAAAAACACAAGTTGCCATAATTTGTACATTCATTTTGTGACCCACATCGAGACGATGCAAATGACATTTCAATAAATGTTTGGCCCACACAACTTAGACAAACAACCTAACGAATGTTTGCCATGAATTTTTGAAGTTTTGTTGCTTTGTTTTTTCAAACATCAGCAGTGTTCTTGCCTTACTGTTCGATCCCTGTTGGTAACTCTGTGTTGTGTTCTGCCTGTTTGTGTGCTGCCACCTAGTGGCTGGAGGCCTGTTATCATTCAAGTATTACAGCAGTGGTAAACTTATGTCCAGCGTGCCATATTCCATTGGAAGTCCCTCACGTAGCACCTCACCCACCCCAAGTCCCCTCCCCCTCCTCCAGTCCAAACCATTATGTCGATCAGATTAGCTTTAGGATTGTTCTCCTAAACTGACCACAGATGTGAATGTCAGTGTGAATGGTTGTCTGGTGTACTGTCCAGGGTGTACCCCCAGATTGGCTCCCCCCTCTCTGAACGGGATTAAGCGGTAGAAGATGAATGAATACGTAAACAGAATTCCGGACTTTTTCCAATCACAAAACCAAACCAGCGGAGAGAAGCCAAAAACACGAATGACCTTTAGCCAACATGTTATATTAAATATGAAAGGTCAGCCATGGCGGTGGTGCTGGTGGGGGGAGGGGAAGCATTTCAGCTCCTGCCGTAGTGACACAGACAAAATACTGCAATATTCACCCGCCTGTGCTCAGCTCTGCCTTTGGAGGACATTTGAATGTGAGGACTGACTGTGGCAGTGAAAGGAGAAAGAAATTACACACAGTTTCACTTTCATCCCGTGTTTTCCTTTTGCTGCTCTTTAATTTAAAACCATACATTTTTGTCCAGTAAATAGACCTAAATCTGTTGAACCACGAACACGACATGAGGTTTTCCCTTAGAATTGACTGGACAAAACCCCCAAAAGTCAAACCCGGATTTTTTAATTTGTTAGGATTGTGCATGAGGTAAATACAGCATAAAAGAAAAAAAAAATCATAACACAAAATTTCAAAAATGTTCCCATCATATTTTAGCATTTTTTTTCATTCTCTGTTTTCATGATTCATAATGAAAGTCCTTTATAAACTATAGAGGACTGACTTTAAATGGAGTTAGTGCATTTTTTAATTATGTGTGAAGAATTTTTTTATTATTTATATAAATAATTGAGCTGTTCTATTTTTGTTTTTTTCTTCTTCTGTATTTTACCTTTTTAGTATAGAATTCATCCCAGTCATATCAGGACGTCAGTTTAGAAGCAGGAATAAGAATTTGTGTCTATTAGAATATTCAGTTTTGAATATTCTACAGATATATATCCATACATATTCTTTTTTTTTTCCTTTCTGTGCACACATTTGTATTGGTAAAGAATATGTATGTGTCTTTTTGGCAGTAAAACATTTGAATTCACTCTCTTAAAATACCATCATTTCAGATATTTGCTTGTAGTTGTTTTACTGACTTCAGATCAACGACATTTTTTTTTTTGCACAAATGGCGTTCAAAGAAGAAAACAAATTTGTTCTTATTCAAAAATAATTTAATAATTACCAGAATAGATTCTTTCTATGAGATACCTCTGTATTGTCTCTAAGCTGCTAACAGACTTGGCCACTTTAGCCAATCACAGGGCAGTACAGAGACATAGAGGAGAGCTCCTATTGGTCGTTCGGCCGAGCTCAAACCCACAACTTCAGCGCTAACAACAAAACTGCGCTTATAAAACAACTCGCATTTGTTACGAAGCAACTGTAAAAAATTGGACCATGACAGAAATGTAACTTGTCAATATGAAGCAGAACATTTAAGAAATAGAAAAAAATATTAGAAAAACAATGTGGGACGAGGTGAAGATTAAAAGGATTTGACTGGACTCACACATCACATAAAAAATATAAAAGATGTTTTCTTTCTGTAAGGGACAAAGATCGACTGTCTGTACCAACAAAAACATTGTCTTTCTGATTAAATTGCTTTTAAATTAGGTTGGATTTTTTATTTTTTAAATTCCATGTTCCTTAATAGAATTTTCTTTGTGTTGTCGGTAGAAAACATTGCCTTTAAGAGTATATCACAGAGAATAAAGCCTGTTCCAAATCCATTAAGTTTATTAAAATGATTACATTTAACACAATGGATTTATGGTTTGAAAAATAATGACACAGCACAGTAGCATCAGTATGAAATGATGAAAGTCAGGACGTTTACCAGTCTGCTTTACTCTGGAACACAATGGCCATTCAAGTCATTTGATGTTAATGTCCTACCGAGGAACCTTTTTTCATGATTTGTTTAAGTGACATTAATCTATATTTGTCCTAATGTAAAAATGTATGTAAAAAACGGACCTGTTGTTTATTAACTTTTTAATAAAAGTAATTCTCTTTTTAAACCTTGATTTAACACAAATTATGAGAAACCTTTTGTTCTTATAAATTAAATAAATAAGACAGGAGAATAACTCAATATAAAGGTGATTTTTTTTCTTTTCCTTATTGTCAACTATACAAATGTTAATAATTAATTAATATGCACCATTTTACATTATTTTTAACAAAATAATAACCTTTATATAATTAAGTCTTTGCAGAGCAACTTATAATTCTCCCAGTAGCTTCTGTGATACCGTACATCACATGTGATGTCAAACTCAAGGCCCGTGGGCCAAATACAGCCCACCACCTACTCAGACTTTTTTTTTAGGTCAGAATTTTCTCACGTCAACCTAATTAATATATGTTGAAATTTGGTTATAATTTCCACTGTGTGACTTTAATCACTCCATGTTGATTCATTTCCTGTCAGGAAACAGTTTTGTTGTGTCCTGGTCAGGCATTGACCTCCTTCACATTTGGTTTTTTGACCATAGAGCAAAAACTTTTTTTTTTTTTTTGATTGGAGACCTGTTACTGTTTTTATTTTATTTATTCAACAGGCTTTGTCCTAATTCCATTTCATTTGATTTTTCTTTTGGTTCTTTCCTAAATCTGTCTAAACAGAACTGCTTTTCATCAATCAATCAATAGAAGAATGAAGAATTCTCTGATGGGAAACCCATCGATTTGCAACAAAATGCTTTTGTTTCAAGTTAATGAAAAACAATCACAGACCTGTTTCATGAAATCAGAAATCTACATCACTGTTGTAAAAGTATAGCTGCAACTTCAGGTACATTTCCTTCTTTCTTCAAACTTTTTGACTTGCGCTCAAATCTAAAATGCTCCAAACCATCGAACTGTTGAACTTTGGTCCATTTGTTTCTGCAGATTGAAGCACAATTAATCTTCTTTAACTCATTTGTTTTCTGGGATTTTCCTTTTTTTTTTTTTTTTTGTCCTCACTGTTTGTTTATGTGTGAAGGCCATTTCTGGCTACCTGTTACGGTGTATTTGTTCTAGACCTGCTGACAACAGGAGATACGGCTCCTGGGTTCCTCATAAGCTCTGGTTATTGTTTTATACTTTCCAACACAACAATCGGCCGCCAACAGGAAGTAAATAACTCAGCAACTTCCTGCCTTACATGAGCTCAGGCTCCTATTTGTGGCAATATTTGCTGACCATGGGATTCACAGAGGATGAAAGCGTCAAAGGAGCTGTACGAGGAAAGGTTTCAGAGCAACAACATGGTGTTAAGTAAACCCAAATGACTCCACATATACCAAAACACTTTGTACTGAAATTATTAGTTTAGAATAAAAAAACAACAACAACAAAAGTCTTATATCATAGTCAGACTGATTGTATGACAAGCAGATATAGGATCTATCTGTCTACCTATCATCCATCCATCCATCCATCCAGCTATTAATAAATAAACTGACTTATAAAAAATAATTTCCTTTTTAGACCACTGGGGGCAGAAAATAGTCAAGTAATTTGCTATAATAAAAGTCATATGCAGGGGAGACTTTTTGGTTGAAAAAAAGGGTCTTTTATTCATTAGTATTTCAGAAAAAAATTTGAAAAACCTCTGGACACAAACTTTTTTCCATACCTATGAATAAAAATAAAGTAAAATTGATTTAAGTTGCTGCTTTATTTTCTGACATGCAATAAATATACCTTCCTGCAACCTGGATTAAAGAATCATATCCAGCGACCCATGGATTTTGACAATTTGACTTTACGCTGCAGCTTCAAACCCAGTACCAAATTGTACTTCTCACATACTTACTTTCAAACAAAGTATTGTTGTATATGCGACGTGTTAATTTTCAATTCATCCTGAATCATCCTACATATTTTAGTTGATCTTAAATTGACTTAATTCCACCTTTTTTTTCCCAAAACCTCGACTTACCTACTTACCTCAGACTAGACTATATAAAATACAGTCAACATCTGCACCAGTCTAACTTCACTGTGTCTCTTAAGACACACAGAGTCCATCATAAGACAATCAGAGACAAGTGTCTTTACAGGAATCAGTCTAATCACAGAATGAGCCCCAAGGAAGTATACTCTGGGGTGGTAGATGAGTGGAGAGAGGGGGTCGGGGCAGGTTACACACTCATACCATCTAGTAAAGTTACATAAGCCACTCTGGGCTCAGGACATACTTAAATAAACAAAGATTATGTAACAGCGCCTTGACAGCACTTTAGCAGCGCAGCGACTGAGAGGAGGTGCACATGTATTTACAAGTCGAGCAAAAACACTACCTGATTCCTGCTTTTGTTCTCGGCATGCATTAAGAGATGTTTTTGCATAAAATAAAGGGACAGCCGTAAAGTATTTCCTGCCTCGGCCGGCGTGAGTCACAGGAAAGTGAAAAAATAAGTTGGAGACGCACAATAGTGCACAAAAATAATGACCGTCCTATCAGTGTGTACCTTTCTGAGCAAGACGACACACACAAACACAGACACACAGAATAATCTTCACTGTTATTTTCTATATTTCTTATTATTTTTCCATTTATCATCCTGAGGACATTTCCTTAACCTTGATCTTAATGGTCGGCCTTTTTTTTATATTTCTGCTCAAAGCCAACGTCGGTAAAAACATTACTGAGAAAACAGTCTGTTGTATGAACTGAACCTCCAACGAGACCGTTATTCTGGGGAAATGAAAGTGGAAACCAATGAGTTTTCCAAATCAGATAGTCACAAGTCCATCACTTCTTACTGTTCAATCTACATAGTTCAACATATAGGACAATATGAATAAAGCTGAGAGCTTGAATGTATTTATTCTAAACTGAAAAGGAGTTCGGCTGCACTAAGTTTTTTTTTATTATTTTCAATTTATTTTATATGTTTTATGAATAATTGTTTTATATGATTATAAACACAAAAACAATGAAAGCGATCCTGTTACAAGAATTGTCTAAACAACTTTCACACAGTTTTTCTTTACCAATGAACATTTTACTATTGACATATACTGTTAATTGAAGAAATATTTAAACTTTATTTAATGAACATTTTACTTTTGACATATACTGTTAATTTAAAAAAGTAAACTTTATTTTCCCCAAATGTATTTTAAAAAATTGTAGTTGAATTTTATTTTAAGATTTAAAAAAATGTATTCTTTATTTTTATGTTTTATACACAAATGAATCCAGTATAAATATATATTATATACTGTATATAAATACATTTAGGCAAAAATATTTTATAGATATTATTTAGATATTTAGAAAATACTGCATGAAGCAATTAAAAAATTGTCTTCACTTAGTTTTAAAATAAATCTGAATTCAAATGATCTATTTTGTTCTTCAATTGATCGAGGAGCAAATTGGTCGTTAAGTCAAACTAACTCAACGTATGTACGACACAGGGGTTACAGATTTGCAGAGTTAGGATTTTAAAAAGAAATGTAATTCAAATCTGTTTTTGATTTTAAATGTAGTAACAATAACATTTCGTCCTGAGGTTTTTATCCTCAATTATTGTTCACAAATCGCACCGCTAATGAAATCCAACTTCGTCAGTGACTATAATTCCGACACCTGTGAGAACAAGCGTTCTCTCACCGCTGTGCAAAACAAGACAAAATCCACTCTTTTTATGCTAAGTAATGTCAGCAGCAGCTTCCACTCCATTATTCCCCTCCATAATGTGCACAGGTGCAGCTAAATTCAACAGAAGCACATCACTGCCATTACTCACAAACACGCTACGGCCGTCGTCATGGAGACCATCAGGCTTATATAACGTTTGTTTTTTTTTTTCCTCCCTTTCCATTTGTTGTTCGTCATTCGGCTTATCAAAATAGTCTGCGTTTTTTACATAGTCATGACATGGCAGGGCAGCAAAGGGTGGTCAATCGTAAGAAAATCGTCCGTATTTCTGTTTCTGTGAGGGAGAAAAAATGAAATAATTGTAGTCCTTACCTTTCAGCCAACTAATGCTTCAATAATGGAGAAGCTGCTGCAGTGAAGGGGGGGGGGGCGTCGTTCACATGTGCTTTAACCCCCTGTCTGCCTCTTGACCCTGGACCC
>NC_024317.1:19101140-19105162 GCF_000523025.1 Cynoglossus semilaevis
TGCTTCGCTGCGGAGGTGAGGCCTCAGAGATAGAGAGGAGGGGAGTGGGGGAAGGGGGGGGGGGCGTCGTTCACATGTGCTTTAACCTCCTGTCTGCCTCTTGACCCTGGACCCGGCAGCTTTCAGCAGAGGATTAGACAGCTATTGACAGATGAGTGACATGATTGACAGCTCATGGTTTCCTTCCTCGTCAGAAGGGGCCTCTGTCTGTCTTCTGCCCCCATTTCTTCCCAGAACTCATATTTCACATTCCACCATGACATGTACAACTCACTGAATTGTTTTTTGTCTGCTGTGAAAAGCAAATTTTTGCGTTTTTTTTTTTTTTTTTGACTGTGTGGCCAGTGCTGGTAAATGCAGCAACATCTAGAGTCTGCAGCCGACACAGTGTCTGGTGGGAATTTTCAGCCTCAGTGGAACACGTGGGAGTCGAGGCGCTCTGTATATTCATCTTAAGCATTTGACTGACTTTCAGGAGGACATGGCAGCTGCTACTCTGCTAACTTCAAACATTTCAAGGAAAGTTGTAAATAACCCCTTGATTTGGGTATGATTTTGTTTGGAGAGCCCCCCGGGGGAGAGCTCTTGTTCTTCACGTCTGTGCCACGGCACTGTTACAAGACGATGAGCGTGGTGTTTATGAACAGTTTGTCAGCTATAGAAAGACGAATGAAGTGCTCCTCCTCCTCTTCCTCCTTCTCCTCCTCCTCCTCCTCCCTCTGCTGCTGCTGGGTTAAGAATGAAGTAACACTCGCTCTGATGTTCCAGTCTGGTGATACTGTATCTGTGTTGGCTTTAAATCAGAGAGGAAAAGATGATTTTAAAGTTTGATACAATGATTTTTTTTAATATCAATACCAATACCAATATCAATATCAATACTTTGTATGATTTTTTTTTACCGCAGTAAAACACATTTCTAATACTTAGTATGTATTTATATGTATTTTACATAACATATTAGTCATTACAAATAACAATACTTAAATTGTATACGTTGTAAATGTAAATGGTTTAATTGCTATTAAGCGATAAAAATGTCTAGTTGACTCGACCACATGGCGTCGCTGTTCTCTCCTGGTCAGTAGTCACGTGACCTGAGTTCAATTTTACATTTCCTGGGGTGGCGAGGGGTGAGGTGTAACCTAAAAAGTTCACCTAAAACAAGTGG
The DNA here is from genome assembly GCF_000523025.1 of Cynoglossus semilaevis. Taxonomy (NCBI): domain Eukaryota; kingdom Metazoa; phylum Chordata; class Actinopteri; order Pleuronectiformes; family Cynoglossidae; genus Cynoglossus; species Cynoglossus semilaevis. Next base: position 19,102,312 of record NC_024317.1, read on the forward strand.
AACTGACACATGCTTTTTATTCAATTTAACATTTAGTATCAATACTTTTTCAGAGTAATCAATACTTATGTGAGTATTGCTATATCAATACTAAAGAATCGATAGTCCCGTCACTAGCACCAGGCTGAAAAGCTTGAAGAACTTCCTTCCTCATCTCTCCCTCAGTCCTCTGGACCCACCTGTCCACTGTCGGGACATCTTAGAAGATTTGTTGCTAGTTGGGGGGGAGGGGCGGGGGCCAAAGCTGCGCGATGCATCAAGACTTGTCATATAAAATGTGAGTGCCCCCCTCCAGCACCACCCTCCCTCCAGAGTAATTTAATCACAGACCTTTATGGAGGCATCAGCCTGCACACTGAGAGGCTAAAGTTAAAAGACTGTAATTGGCGTTCTTTCAGTCAGAGTAATATATGGAATATGTGGTATAATTACAGAGCTCGCTAATGGTCTGTGGACAACTGAGACGCTGACACGCAGCAGCCACTTTGTGTGTGGGGAATTCACACCCTATTGACTTGAAGCTTCTTGATTTGCATCAATCGGATCATTTTCTTCTTCTGACTGCTCATCGCAGCCACTCGGGCTGGTTTAATATCAGAAACCACTGACTGCTGAATAAATGAAACTTAGCAGAGATGCTGTGCTGTAAGCTGCAGTAAGGTGGGTGCTTTGTGTGGGTGATGTGTTGTGTCAGGTCACCTTCAGCATTGATAACGGTGGTCTGGAAAGCCTCTCTTATGCGAAGGTGGTATTTTAATTGAAACTGAAACTACAACCTGTTGTTAAGTTTTTCCGACATTTCATTTCATTTGAAACCTGAAAAACTTTGGTCTGAGTGCCATAAGTCACTTTTTGTTGACAACTAAATGATTGATTATACATATACATGAACGGTTGTTTGCATGAAAAGTTGTTGTTTTTTTAATCTCTTTTTCTGTCCATATCATCTGTCCAGTACGTATTAGTATGAGCTCACAGTACAATCACAGCTACTTTATGTGTAACTATTACAGAATAGTTTTGTTTTTTTTTTGTTTTTTTTTGTCTCTGAACATACTCGTCTGGTCTGTTGCGAGCTGGCTACACCGCTAGCTGTCTGGCTAGGCTAATCTAAGCTAACCATGCTAACACCTGACCCACAACCTGGCTCTTTCTTATGCTTCCAACTGTAGCTGAGTTTCCTTGAGTTGCGTTATTGCCACCCGCTGGGTCTATGAAATAACAAGTACATAACAGTTGTATTTGACAGATAAGCCACTTAAGCCTTAATTATAGTGAAAATTCAAACATGTACCAATGTCATTACCATTGTTGGAGAACCACCGGTTAGGGGATTCAATTTCTATGATTCTATTGTCTCTATTTTTGTCTTTAAAAATACACAATGATACTTTTTATAATGTATGAATTTGTCTTCCTATGATTTAGATTTTCTAAGACAAACCAAACTTTGTTGTATAAAACAAACACATCTGTTTTTGTTGTTGACGGTGACACCAAAGAAAAATTAGTTTGACCCCGTTTGATTTCTTTTTCTGTTTTTATTCACAACATCCATCCCTTTCTTTTTTTTTTGAACATACAAACACATCCATTCTTCACGTTACATATAACATGGTAATGCAAACTTGAATTTTCCTTGCAGCGTTTTAAATTTGTCACACTCGTCTGGTGACCTTTTGTCTCCAGATGAGCTTCACACCTCCTGTTTCATGTGTGTATTGCACAACACGAGCGAGGAGGACGCTAGCATTTAACCTGACAATTCACAGTACGACGAAACCTGATGACGCCCCACCCTGACGATCAAAACACCAGGCTCTAGTCACACTTTCCATCTCCTGGGTCATCATGAAACATTACTGAAATGAGATCCAGGTTGTGGCAAACTGTGTGTGGATAATGTGTGTGTGTGTTATAGAGGGGGAAAAGAGAGCGAGAGTGAGAGGGAGAACCAGGAGCAGGACTTTTGAGCTCTACAGTCTGCAGATAAACTCAGTGTGACAGGATGGTTAGTTTCTCCCTCTGCTGTGACAGTTCATTCAGCACCAGGAAAAATGTCAAAAATGTTTAGCTGCGCTTGAGCGGAATTAATTACAGAGCTGCAGGCAGCTAAAACTCAGGCAGCCATTTACCAAGGGCTGTTTTTGCAGTTACTGATCTAATTTACTTATTCTTAAATATTTTGCAGTTGCAATTAGACTTTTCAGGCTGGAATTGCGTTTATTTTTTTATTTTTATTTTTTTTTGTCAGCAGTGTGGTTTTGTCACAGACCTGCTCAGGTTTTTTGTGATATTTAAATAACCGTCCGTTCTGATTGGCAGCCTTTGAGGTGGCCGGCTGCATGAGAAAGGAAACTGCGTGCATGTGAATCTTCGCTCGTACTGACTTTGACATTCGTACTGCAAACTGCAATCGGCTGACATTTAAACAATCTGACCACCTATGAAAGAGTCACACTGCCTCTCTCTCTCTCTCTCTCTCTCTCTCTCTCTCTCTCTCTCTCTCTCTCTCTCTCTCTCTCCTTCCTTCCTTTGAGGTCAATAACCCTGGTGGTTAAGGTTTTTCCCCCTCGATTTTATGTGTCTTTATTGTTGCATCACTTTCTCGTGCTTTGTTTTAACGCTGCAGCACCGACTGCTAAAAGTCAGGACAGGTCTGAGAGTAAAGTAGAGTAAAATACCCAGTCTCATAGTTCAGGACTTACAGTGGAGATCAGGGCTCAGGGATCAGGACCCAGATACGAAGTGAAATAGACTTGGAGAATCACTGAGGGGGAAAATATTCCACGGTCCACTGCCAATTTCACTAACATAATTAACCTTAGCTTCTACAGGAGGAGGATATCAC
>NC_024317.1:19105203-19105499 GCF_000523025.1 Cynoglossus semilaevis
ATAAGACATATGATTAAAAAAATGTCAAGGCTAAATTGTACACAGTGCTGAATCATCACATTTTCCCTTTCCTTAATTCTGATATCAGGCTTATTGCAGTAGACAGCGCTCCTTCTGTGCTCTCCTTCTGAGTTTCCATATTTTCTTTTTTTATGCAAGATTAGGTTCAGCGTTCTTAATTGACCAAAGGTGTGAACATGAGTCTAAATACAGTAGATATACAAATCAACAAATCGGATCGTTGGCCACTTGTACAGCAATACATTGCAATATCAAATCTCCTTATTTGAATGACC
>NC_024317.1:19105559-19111099 GCF_000523025.1 Cynoglossus semilaevis
ATTTTTCTGCCCCCAGTATCTAGGGCGTGGGGGTCAAGAATTTGTTCACAAATGTTGTCCATCTTACCGTCTACATTATAAGTCAAAAGTACTGTGTATACTATATATGTATATAGTATATTATAAATGTGCTTGTAGGCAAAAAGGGACAGGCTTATGTAAAAAAAAAAAATCCACAAAAATACTATGTTAGCCTATTAAAAAAAAAAAGAATATTTAGAATTTTTCATCCATGTTTGAGAGTATCCTCTTAGGCTTGTCTACTACTGTGTTACTGCATGGGTTATAATATCGATTTTTTGGAAAAATTATAGAAATGTCTTTTTTTTAATTCCACTTTCAACCAACATATTCTGATCAGGCGTTTATGCAGTCTTTCATGTTAGTTGTATATAGAACAATAGAATGTTAAACACACCAAGTCTCCTGAAGGGAACAGGGATTCAAACTCAGCTGTGAGCATTTCATAAATGAATTTGATTTTTGCTGTTTCATTTTATTTATTTATTTATTTATATCCCATACTATTTCTTATATATCTCATATAACATATATATAATATATAATACAGAGAAAGAACATTTTAAATATATTGTTGTACTTTATAGTATGTACAATAATTATGTTTTGGATTTGGATTGGATTTTTAAGCTAAATATTCCAGAAAGAAATGACAGTAATATATATTGTGCACTCCTCTTTTGGTATTAATATATTAGCCAGTGCTGTACAGACAATCACCATGAACACAGTCATTAGGATTGTGTTGCACTGTGCTTCAGCATCAAGCTGTTCCACCATCCTTGACTAATTTTCTGTTTGCGTCCAGGAACAAAAGCACTTGGAATCCCCCTGTGGGCTGCAGCGTGAGTGGCTTTACTGCACATCAAACTCTGCTAATTGTCTTGCAGATGATTAATTGGACCAATTAGAATTAGCAGGAGGAAGACGACAATTCTTGGCAAGGTGAAAAACGTTAATTAGTCATAGAAAAATGTTTATTAGTGTACAAATTTAATCTCTCAGCCGACACAATGGGATTAGGAGGAAAAGACAGTTAATATGTGGCTTGTTCAATCACTCTGTGCTGTGGAGGAAATAATGAGTGTCACTGCAATCCTCTCTCTCTCTCTCTCTCTCTCTCTCTCTCTCTTTCTCTCTCTCTTTCTCACATATGTGCAGGCACAGCGTGCACACACACACACACCAGGAGCCTCCTTCTCTTACCATAGTTACTGTACTGTTGAAAAAAAAACAGCCATCTTCATCCATCATACAAAGTGGCAGTTATAACACAAACATGGCGACGCTGATTGATGAGTTAAGACCATACAAACGACTTATACACAGTAATCCTGCAGCAAGATTTATGGTCCGAACGCGAAGCATTACAAATTTTTTGCAATAACAAAATCAACAGTAACGGTGACGGCGGCGGCGGCGGCTAATGGTGATTTAGCTGTGGCGGCGTTTGTAATAGCGCGGCACGGCGGCTGTAATCACCCGGTTGCATTGCACTAGTTTACACATTGTATGTATAGCATGGGGAAGTGACAGCCTCAGGGGCAGTTGTTAACGGTGGTGAAATAACAACTAGATACAGTGAACCACTGAACATGTGGGTGTTTTCGCACACTTCGCACATATCAAAGAAAGAGAGAAGACAGGGCACGGCTTCACACTGAACAAAAACCTTGGCCTAGAAAATTTCATTTGCATGTTCTCACACTCAATGTTTCATAGACAGAGAACATACTGTGTCAGGAAACAGAACAGTCATAATTATCTAAAACCAGGGAGGTGTATAAATGAAACTTAAAAAAAAAACCCAAAGTGTGTCTTTCTGCCTCCGTTCTCCAGGAAATGAAGAAATAATGTTTTGCTGAATTAGGAAAGTGAAGGCTTTTTAACTTTAACTGATCTGACACTGTAAAAACACACACTGTATCATTGACGATCACCGCCGCCAACTTTAACGGACAACAGCCGTGTGACAGACGTTCAAGGTTAAATAGGTGACGAAATACACAAACGACTTCACACTACAGAAAAGCATTGAATAATGTTATAAAATGAAATTCAATGCGATTGAATAAAATAAAATCATCATTTCTGTGTGGCTGTTTTTGTTTCAAACAGTGCAAAAGAGGGCGCTATAATATAATAAATAAAAATAATATACAATAAAGACTGTCATATAATAATAGCTGCTCTTTTTTTAAGGAGAGAATTTAAGGACACGGCTCCAACCAGGGCTGTAAATTATTGCTATTATTTATTGTATTATATTTGCTGTTTTAAGCAACAGTGCCCCTCCACTAGGTGGCACCCTGGTCTAATGTGACCAATACCAGGAGATGCTTCTGTATGGAGATATAACCAACAGCTATGAATTAAGTCGGCAACCACACAGAGCAAGTGTTTATGGATGAAGAAAATGTGCTCCCCTGCAAGCAGGGGGCACTATAAATGGGTTTGAATGTATGTTTGCATGATTTCTGTGGACTGGAATCATCATTTCATTTTAAAAAACATAAATGTGTTTTTAAGAAAAAAATAGCTGAGCTTTTTAAACTGTATTTGTCTCCATTTGTTAATTGTGTTTTGCACTAACGGGCCACTGTTCATCCTCTTAAACTGTCTCATTGCGGCTCAAATGCTTTTCCAAACAAAATAAATCAAAATGAATTGATTGATTAATTCATTTTATGGAAGAAAATAAAAGATAATTTCCTTTTATGGCACATTTTCAAAATATCCCATTTTACCAAAAGTGATATTGAGGAGCAGTTCTAATGTCCAGTACTAATTAAATCCCTCATTACCATATGCCTGGTGCAATGCCTGCATAATAAAGAGTTGTATCCATTACATCTGGTTGGCAGACTGGATTCTCCTTGAACTAAACCCAATTTGCATGATGGGATGAGTGAGTTGGGTTGAGGATTATATAAAAGCACAGCTAGTATTTCCAGTTCACTGTAGTACAGAGAAGTATTACAATCACACAGAGGGTGAGGAGTCTGTAAACACACCGCACCTGTGAATAATGTGTAGAAAAAAAACTCTAGACAATCACATCACAGACAGAATCTACAGAAACACAGGAGCCAATCACAGCATGTTAGATGACCGGTGTGAACATTCACACCGTGGGTCAGTTTACAGTGAACGGTTAACCTAATCCTAAATGGTTTTAGACTGAATCAAAGCACACCAAATACTGCAGGTTACAACTGGGGTTTAAACCCCTGACCTCCTTTTTGTAAAACAAGCGCAGTAACCACTCATAATAATATTCTGTCTTTCCATCCACTGTGTTCAAGTATTTACAGATTTACTTGTTCCCTGCTGTTGTTAGAGTAGAACAAAAGTACATAAAATCATTCATGTAGGAGTAACACAAAACCTTTGTTGTTCTCTATTAACACTTTAAGTAGTAAAACTTCAGAGTACTAGCTATAAAAGTAGTAACCATAAAAGTAGTAACTCTTGTATAGGTCAGATCAGGTCATTTCTGCCGTCGTCTGAATCTCTCTGCAGCCTCAAATACCAGTGACCAGGTGACGTTGATCAGTGGCGAGGTCACAGTCGGCCCGCTGGTGCCATGTTTTCCTTTCTGTTACAGTGACGTGACGTGTTTCCCCTAGAAGGTCAGACACGGCGACAGAGGAACTGGCTGTGGTTTAGTTTGGTGTTTTTTGTTCTTTGGTTCTGTCAGTGTGCCAACAGCCTTCCTGGCCCTGACAGGTTTAAAGTCTGAGAGTTATAATATTGTAGCAGTTGAAAAAAAAACAACAATCTGTGCCGTACTGTGCAGAAGTTTTAGGCAGGTGTACGCATAGTACTTCGCTGTAAAGAAGCCAAAACATTTGATATATTGTAAATGTCTACACTCCAATATACTTTTAACAGTACTATGTGGAACTAATGTAATATAATATATATGTATATATGTATATGTAATATTTAAAAACTCAGATTTATGATTACTTTTTATTTAATCATTTAATCATCGATTTACTACATTTAATAATATTAAAATAACAGTAATATAATGTATATGACGTCTAAACCAAATTTGGTCAACACTAATTATTGCTATAATCATAGTGTATATAAGTAGTAATATATAAAATATATATAAATATATCCACATATAAATGTAATACAATATAATGATTTCTTGCCATATACTCTAAAATATGTTAGTTCTATTGATATTGCATGGTATTTATTGTTTATATCATTGCAAATATTATAATAAATACATATAAATACATATATGTATGTTGACCTTAGATGTGTTAGATGTCAGTGGCTAAAATATATATTTTATAGTTTGTGGTCCCAGAATCAAAAAATGTTATGGTTAATGGTTATTCCTAATTTCATTATATTTTTTATGTATTAGTTAATGAATATATTTACTTTATATATTTAGTTTGAGTTATCAGGGACAATGCAATTAGAGATACTGATGTAATGCATACAGAGTTTGTAGTTTTTTGTAAATTGCTAATTTCACTCCGGTTCCTTTCTGTGACTAAACCATACAGTACAAACAACATCATACACAAATAAAAACTACAATATACTCAACGATTTAGATGCCTCATACACAGCCAATCCCAGGAGAGCAGTATTAAATACTGCGATTGCTCTGTTTTCAGACAGTGTGTGAAGTTTTGAGGTCCGTTGTCAGTTACAGAGTTGACTGCCTTCTGATACAGAGACTAATAATATAATTACAATTTCAATATTTTGGATTATGTTACAAATGCATTAAAAATGTACCACAGTCACAAAACCACAGTTACATCCAAATATTTTAACCTCACATCAATATGTACGTTTTTTTTTCTCAACAGTTTTGATACACTGATACATTGGTTCTCTCTCTCTCTCTCTCTCTCTCCCTATGTCTCTCTGTCTCTCTCCTCCCCTGTGTCTCTCCGTTTCATGCTTTTATAACTGTATACTTCAGGATCAATCTGAAGCACAAAGCTCTCTAAATTTAGCCCGGCTGTGAGTCATCGCAGAAAGCATCCCATGTAAAGGTTACTTGATTCTCAACGACTCTAACTGCAGCCGAGAACTGGTGACTGAAAACCACAGAGACCAGACGGTGTCGTTGTGTTTCAGATCAACCTCAGCCGACCCTCAGGACCTGTGCGTCTGTCAATTACATTCTACAGAAACAAATGTAATGTTGGTCTAAGACAGCGGTTCCCAAAGTGGAGGGCGGGTCCTCCCAGGGAGCTCACAGGTAATACATGGAGACCACATTGAATAAGTAGCACAAAATAGTCATTTTATTGTCTCTCTTCAATGACAGCAGGTCAGCATGTTAGTAACAGTCTACAACTGTAGCTGTATTTGTGATTTTTCAAATGCTGTCAATCATTGCAGAAGGAAATGGATGAGTGGATTTATCGCCATAATGTCTTATTTACTGTTCATGAGAATAAGCTGTGAACTAACAGCTTAAGGCATTTTGGGGACTTTTCGGTGATTTTTGAAATATTCATATAAAATAC
>NC_024317.1:19111115-19132610 GCF_000523025.1 Cynoglossus semilaevis
CCTAACTCATGGTTTTGGGTTTTGGGTGATTTTTGAAATATTCATATAAAATACTTTTTGGACTTTTAAACACAAAATATCTTATATCTTATATAATCTTGCATTTTAAGTATAAATCCACCAGTTACAGGCTGTAATGAGCCTTCAAATATTAGCTGACGTAACGGTGGTTCTCAAATGTGGTACGTCAGAGGGTACCTGAGATTTCAAAAAATACATGTATATTTAAATAGCATGAATTAAAAAATATTTAAAGTAGTCATTTCAAAAATATACAGTAAAATATATGCTATACTATTTCATTTTATTATGACTAGTTCTAAGTTTTCTGCCAACCAGGATCGGCAAATGTCATAAAAATAGTTGATGCTGATGAGACAGTGCTGCTTTTGATCTCCTTTTATTTCCATCAAAAAATGTTTCCACTATTTACAAAGCTACTTTAGTGAAAAGGTTTAAAAACCATTGCCCTAAAGGAGTGCATTGTTAAAAAAAAAGTTTCTATTTACAGTCAGATTCTGCAGGGAATCGTACGCAGGATGATTCATATTTAAAAGACCTGGAAAAAAAAAAAACAACTCGGTTTTCAACACCTCGTCTGAAATTTTCCATCTTCAATCATTTCGGTCATATTTGTGTAATCTCAGGGAGGTGGTGTTGTGACAGGTGTGTGTAACATCTGCAGTCTGCTGTGCTGAACGTTCTGAATTCACCATATTAACGGCACTGGGCTCCACGGTTTCACAGTCCGGGTGAAACTTCAGTGTATTTCCCAAGGTTATTGACTTATTTTGTGTCTTATTGTGGCAACATGTTCCAAAAAATACACCAAAACTGGTTATTGATGCGTTCTACAGTCGTTGGAATTGTTTTAAATTTTTAAGTTGCCATAAAGGATTTAAACACATTCAGAAGAAGTGAGTTGGAAAAACATTCATATGAAGAAATACTAGTTTAATTATGTTAAGTTAGTAGTTGACCTGAGGTGTGTGTGTTTTTCTTGTATAGCTATACTTGTCAGTATAGGTTTTTCATGGTGACAGTTTTGCATTTAAGGTTTAAAATTGAGAATTTAAGGTGGGAATAATATTCATATTATGGCTTGGGTAAAGATTAGGATTAGGCATATACAGTATTTATAATGGTTAGAAACAAGGGGATTAACGTGTCTATGTTGAATGCTCAAAAAACACAAAACCCTCCTTGTGTGTTTGTCTTTGTGCCAGTATGTGTGCTCGATACTGGTATATCTATACTTGTGAGGATGTTTTTTTTGTTTGTTTGTTTGTTTGGAAATGTGCTATATTTTGTAGTTCGGAGTTGGGATTAGAATAAGGGTCAGATTACTATTACTAAAACTGTACCCCGGTAAATTGCAATAGTCAGTGCTGTACAATCACTCCGACAAAAGCAAACTATGTGTGTGTGTGTGTTAAAGTAGGATGTCTGTGTAGGTGTAAATATTTCTGTTTATCATATAAACACACATTTCCATTCTTTACTGTTAAATCCATAGACTGTTTCAAATCTCGTCATTTTCATATCTACAGTGACACGCTTATTTTATCAAAAAATGATTTGATGGGAAATAAACTGCTGATATAAAATCCAACCCAGATTTTCTTCACCTGCCTCAGAGCGACTCAGATGTTTGGGTGACATGTTTTGGCTCCTGATTTATGTCAATGCTATTTGTGCTGGACTTTTGTTCATACTTGGATTGTGGCTCTGGACTTTTATTATGACTCCTTATCTACTTCCTCAACACTGACATGCAGAGAACAACTATCCTGCTGAGCTCGGATAAATAGCAGAGCTGCCAGAAAAACTCCGGCAAAGAAAGGAAGAAGAATGTGAACAAAGCTCTCATGGACTTGTGTGGACATGACATCATGACACTCAGACGGTGTAAACAACGGGCAGTGTTAACATTAAAAAGAGAGGATGACCACTTTGTGGCTCCACTCCTATTTATGCAGACTTTTTTTTTTTACTGTTTGGAAGAGATTGGAAAGATCTCTCCGGGGTAAAGTGATGCCTTTCAGCTTTTGTTTGCTCACAGTACCCGCAGGTTTTGGTCTGCAGACTTTGACTTTTATTTTATTGTTAATAAAATGTATGTTTTTGCAGAAGAGTGTAGTTGAAGGGAAGGTAATTTTTATGCATTAATCATGTAAGCCTCTTTCATTTCTGCTCACTGTTGGCTGCGGTTTTGCGCAATGAAAAAGTCACTGTATACACAGACTGAAGGTCAGAGTTAAAAATTCACATTAAAACAAATTCTGCATTAATAATAATAATAATAATAATATGGTTTGTTATGATTGTTATTATTGTTATTCCTCCCTGGTATTTTAATGGTGTATATAAGTAATAGCGCTGCTTGTAAAACAACACAATGTGTCCATTTGTCCATTTAGTGACAAAATTGTTCAATTCTTTATCTGTGCCTGCCTGTGTGAAGGAAGTCATTTTTTTCTGTGGCAACATTGTTTTCAGATGTGGTCAAACGGCACAAAAAAAAACGAAAAAAAAAATGAGCACACATTTTCTGAAATGAAGTGTTTTGATTTAAATGAGTTGTGGAGGGAGAACCCCGTCTTGGAGACAAGTAATATAAACTCACAGAGAGAAAGCAGTGTGGGAGTTTAAAGTTTAAACTTTTCCATCAGAGCAGGGACCACCGCATACACACACACACACACACAGGGAGAAAAAACACGTCCAGTCAAACTGTACGTACATTCACAGCATACTAATAAAATAATACTTTATTACACATTAAACTGTCATTATATTCAGACTTCAGTCAGAATGGAAATGTTTTCAGCATCAGCAAATAGTTTGGTCTTGGCAATTGATGCTTGTTTAAACAGTTTGCTTTGAGAACAATGTGATCAGGAGAACACTGGGTATTTTCAGTCCTTAAAGCGTAGCCTCTTAAGTAATAATGAGAGTGAGAAATGCAGTGCATTTAAGTGAAAACCCAGATCAATTATGTATGATTAGAGAACTCTTAAAAGCTTTAGGTGGGGGACGGGGGGAGTAACTACATAAACAGAACATGATGTCCAGAATGCTTGGATGGAAACCAGAATAGGAACTTGCAAATGTACAAACAGTAGTACAAACAGTAGAACAAAGCAAGATGAACCTTAAGTACAAACAGTAGAACAAAGCAAGATGATGCTTCTGCGTGGCCAGACAGTGCCGACTATTTGTGTTTGGATCATGTCATAATTTTTTTTATATATATATACTGTATAAGCAAAGTAAAAGGACAGGTCTTGTCTATGACGCTGGCTGTAGATTTTAATAAATGATTTAAGCATGTGATGCTCGTGCCCTGGAAAAAGAAAAACTCACGCATGTACTGTGCAAACTGCGCATGTCCTTGTTTTTATGATCAATTTTATTTGACTTCTGTTGACATTTAACCAGTCAAACTGGGGCAGTGTAAATAAAGGAGAAGATAACATTGTTATCTGGGTATGCTGTATTCTTGAAGGGCACATGTATGTTTTATCATAGGATGAGTCACCGCGGAGAGGTCATTTGAAAATATCATTTCAGCTGAAAATGCGTTCAGACATGCAGGTCCTGCTCTACACCTTGAATAACTTCTACGAACCTGTCGAGCACATCTCCCCTCTTCTTCTTTTTTTCCTTCCTTTCTCCTCTACTCTTCCTCAGTGTCAGGGGCATCATGCATGTTTTCACCTCTAAAGTGATTGTACCTGATTTATATGACAAGCCTTTAACCTGGCAAGTGCTTGTCCAACAGCGTAAGGGAGAAAACACCCAAGGGCATGTGTGAGCAGAACCAGATCTGGCTTTAAGTCAGTCATCCCTGTAACCTCCAAACCAGAACATACTCCTCTTTATACATTTATTTTTATATTATATTAAATAAAACAGCTCTTTCAATTTTAAACGTGGCATAAATACTTTGTGAAATATTTTTATATATATTTTATATAGTTCAGAAAACAGAACATACATCATATCTGGCAACAGAACAATAGTATCATCTTTATTAAAAGTATGCACACAATTTAATATAATAATCTTTTAATGTAAAGGAAATAACAAAAAAAATGTTCCCAATTTTGTTGCTGAATATGTGGTGATATATTTAAACGCCAAGCAATTATAATATAAAAACTGTTCCAACTGCTGTCTCCACCTGTGGACTGTAAATTGCACAACAACGGAAAAACTTCATGGTGTGAGCGCCCTATCTAGTGGAGAAAAAAAGTACTACAAATTCCAGTCTTTAAAGTCAGGCTCTGCCGATGTTTACTGGCTTCAGATCACATTATTTCTTATCAGCGGCTGCTCGCAGACATTCAAGACATGTAAATGTTAATTTTATTAACTGTTTTGGATAAAATAATATTTTTTTCACTGAACTAATATAAACATTTTTGGGGTGTGTTAAATAATTAAATAAATAAATACAAATCAGCACATACATATAGTTTTATCTGGGTACCAGCAAAATTAAGAGGAATTAAGGTTTAAAAGCAAGTACGTCACTTCCTTTCCGGCGTTATAACGCGGTCTCAAACGTCAATCCAAGCCTGCAACAGAGGTAGGCATTGTGCATCTACGCGCTTAAATAGAAATGAATTAATTCAAACACATTTTTTAAACATGAAACAATTAAGGCAAACACTCCCAACGGTGACACACACCCATAAAAACTATGAGTAAGAGATGTATCACTAACGGAAATGTGTTTTTTTTTTTTTTGTCGCCTCCAAAGTAAAGTTCCTGTCAGTTGGTCACGTGACTTCTGTTTACAGACATCCGGAGAATCATGGAGGACAACACCGGCAGTAATCCCCAGTCCGTGGGATTAACAGAGAAACTGAAGTCGTGGCTCTCTTGGTCATGGACATATGTTTGCTTCATCTGGTTGACCATGGTGCTGGTGATGATATACGTGCTGTGGAGTCCGCTTAAACTGCAGGAAAGCCTCACCTCAGGTGAATGAAAGCAACCGCTAGCTAGGTATTGTTAGCCTCCGGCTGCTTAGCATACAGGAAACCGGGACTGCTGCCTAACTGGCAGCTCGTTATTTCAGTTAAGGATCAAATAAAAATGTTTAAATTTGTGCACTTCATTAATATTGCAATTAATAAAGCAATTGCTTGTGGCGCCTGCAGGTTTACTGTTATGGGGTTGTCTTTCGAAAGGCTCTGTCAAAAACCCCTTTTATTTTGCATGTTGCCGATAAAGACAAACCCCCTCCAACTGCTCTTTTCTCCTTTCAGCCTCAGTGTTTTTAAATACACTTACCCCGAAATTCTATGTGGCTCTCACGGGAACCTCCTCTCTTATCTCTGGACTCATCCTTGTGAGTTATTAATTTTGTTTTCAAAATAAGGTGTTTTTTTCTGAAGTGGCTACATTTAAATGAATGAAAAGTCCTTGAAATTGCAATGCCTTGTAAATTGCATTCTTATTATTGATTTATAAGATTTAACCTAGATGTGCAAGTTAAAATCCAATTTCAATTTTCAAAATATTCTGCTATCTAAATATAATGCGCTTTAGAAATGTTAGGCCTTTGCAGATTATTCCAAGGTATTGCTTAGAGGAGATGAACTAACTCTGAAGCACAAGAAGTATTTTTGAAACATTTTTAGGGATGCAAAATTCAGTAATGAGGGAAATATAACAACGTAAAGAGAGCTAAATCGAGGAAAACTAGATTAACAGATTTTGCAAAACTAATTAAAGACTTGGTGAGATAGTTATGTGTGTTGATTCTAATAAGACTAGTATGTATTATATGAAGACACAGAGTGGTTGTTTGACAATAAAAAGAATGTTGTTGTACTGTTTGCCCACACCCCCAGATATTTGAGTGGTGGTATTTTCGTAAATATGGCACCTCCTTTATTGAACAAGTGTCTGTGAGCCACCTGCGACCTCTCCTGGGAGGAGTTGAAAGCAGCTCCACTACTGGACTGTTCTCATCCGTAAATGGAGATGCAGAGCCAAGGCCTAGTGTTTCAGGTGAATAATCATTGTATTTATCTTTTTAAAAAATTACATTCACATTAATCCTATTATGTATAAACTTATTGACTTTCCTTTTCTTTAGAATGTAAGGTCTGGAGGAATCCTCTTAATCTGTTCAGAGGAGCAGAATATAACCGGTATGCGTTGAGTTCACATGTGTATTTTATATAAATGTATCCATATAAAAATTCTTAATCATCTACATACTCTTTACTATTTTAGTATTTCATTTTTTTTATATGTTATACTATTATTACAGTTACAACAGCAAATATTTTTCAAGCAGGAAAACACTTAAAAACACTGTAAATAACCTAGTAGTTGATGTCTTAACACAAACACAACGTTAGTCTGGTGCACTGAGTAACTTTTAAGTGTCATTTTGGCAGTACATGCAGTAATTTTTATCCTTTGTTTAACTTTGGGTTCTGCAGATACACCTGGGTAACAGGGAAAGAACCTCTGACATATTATGACATGAACCTCTCTGCTCAAGACCATCAGACCTTCTTCACAGGAGACACGCAGCAGTTAAAGCCAGAAGATGCCGGTGAGTTTTACTATTACTTATGTATTTGTAGAAATGTTTTCTCCTTCAGCCTGTTTGACAAAGACTCACTCTCTGGAACCCCGGATGATGTACTGCTTTATATACTTGTAATTAAGATTGTATTTTTATCATATTTTGTTTTGTTCTTTTCAAAAATATTTTCTTACACATACTATGAACCTTTGATTTCCTGATTTCTAGTTCTGATTCTTATCAAAGTTTCACAGTAGTGAAATCTGTCACAAACCCACATTCTTCCTCTGCTCACAGTGATGCAAAAAGCCTGGAGAGAGAGAAATCCTCAAGCCAGGATCAGAGCAGCTTATCAGGCTATAGAACTAAACCACGAGTGAGTCTTAACTCCTTTAATGCTGACACTGCTTTTCACTGTTTAATAAAGCTCAGTTTTAAATGTACATTCATTGTGTAACTTCAACACAAATTATTATGTTTGCTGTAAGGTAGGCCGTATGGACTCCACAATCTGCCTCTCTGTCCTGTGTTGTTTCTCATTTGTTGTGTGCGTGTGTACAGCTGTGCTGCTGCCTACGTACTTTTAGCAGAAGAAGAAGCCACAACGATCACAGAAGCCGAACGCCTCTTCAAAAAAGCTCTTACTATTGGTAAGAGTTTAATCTTAATCACTTACTAAGACTTTGTTCAGACTGCAGGCAAAAGTGGCCCATGCCAGATGGGCCCATATGTGTGTGTTTTTCACATCTGACCCAGGACACTTTCTCATGTAGCCTAAATATACAGAATATTTATCCTATCATTTTCAGAATGGCCTAAATGCTACTTCAGTGACTTTAACGTTATAGAATTGAGCCAGACATTGCAATTCTGTACCAGAACAGGAGGGTGCGCAAAGAGGAAAACTGTAAATAATGTATGAAACTATTATGCAGACACCTTTGACAAAAAAAAAAACAGTTATCAAAGTTTAATTCACTTTATGGATGTGAGGTGTTGACATGAAATCTGGTATCATCAATCTGTATCCTGTACTGTGAACAACCACACACACAAAAAATAGCAAACAATGGTAACTCAGCCACAAGGAGCTGCAGTCTGATCATAGTCTGAACAGCTTACATACAGCCCTCTGGTGTTAGAGTTACTTTATTACAGTTACATTATGCAGCAGGCTTTTTTCTCATCTAAGTAATGTCAGGTTAATTATACATGTTTTTTAAGCCAAACAAAATGTTTTACATCATTTGATAAACGTATCTAAGTATTCCCTTTTTATTTTTTCCTGTTGTCCACAGCTGGAAAAGACATCAACCTGCTGGTGTACATTAAACGCAGACTGGCTATGTGTGCACGCAAACTGGGGAGGATTAAAGAAGCCGTAAAAATGATGAGAGATGTGAGTTACTGTAGGCAGTCACGCCGTGCTGATGTCAGCAGAACTCCAAACTCTTGATTCAGTCATAAATAGTTGCCCTAAGTCTTAATCCACAAAGTCAGCTCTAATTGATGGACGGTCTTTTATTTGTCTGCAGTTAATGAAGGAGTTCCCTCTGCTGGGAATGTTAAATATTCATGAAAATCTTCTGGAGGCTTTACTAGAGCTGCAGGCCTACGCCGATGTCCAAGCAGTTCTCGCCAAATATGACGGTAAGATAATATCAGATGAAGAGTCACTTCTACTTCATGTGGCTCTGGGGCTGATGCACAACATTGGGAGGTTTTTGTAGACTATGCATATATAGATGATAAGTTTAGCAGAGTTCGTGCCTCCTCGTCCCTGTCACACGATGCTTTCCTCTCACAGTTTCCCTATAGTAGATGCTAAATAGATACAAGTTGCTAACAGCTTTGACACGTTTTGGCATTATATTTTTGTCAACCTTTGAAGTGTGTTTTATTTGATTAGATTGATTTTCAACCTTAACAGATGAATAATTGTGAAATAAAAATTGTTGATGTGTGATACAAGATTTCGATCTAGCCCCATCTGAAGAACCTTCGAGAGTTTCTGAATTTCAGTCCTTAGACAAGACAAAGACACAGGTTTAGATCTGTGGTGAAAGACTCTCCTTCAGAAATTGCTTTGTTATTTTTCTTGACTTATATAGTGTATATTATGCAAAAACATAGTTTGGGTGCAAAATGGCAACTAAACATTCGTTGTCACAACTTCATATTCACTGTTAAACTGAATGATAGCCATAGACTGCTGTAAAATAATGTATGCACCTCTTGTGTGTGTCATCTCACTGTCCTGAACAAACAGACTAAATGTCTTTTTTTTACAATCTCCTCTCTGCACTCCTTTGGCAGACATCAGTTTGCCAAAATCAGCCACAATATGTTACACATCTGCGTTGTTGAAAGCACGGGCTGTGTCAGATAAGTAAGTTCACATTCTTTCTCTCCAGAATTTGCAGATGTTGATAAAAACATAGTATGATGTTTTTGTCTCGGGGCCCGCGTTCTCATTATTCCTGTGTTTTTTCTCACATAGGTTTTCTCCAGAGGCAGCTTCCAGACGGGGACTGAGCACAGCAGAGATGAACGCAGTGGAGGCGATACACAGAGCTGTGGAGTTCAATCCACACGTGCCAAAGGTCAGCAGGGTCACTGATAAGAGCTGCGTAAAGTCTCTGTAGGTTCAAGGGCTTAAAGGTGTTTTCAACACTGAAGTTCTGTATTTGTAGAATCCATTTACTGAGACACACGTTTCCATCAAATTCTGGAACTTTAACGTCATTTCAACCTGACTGTGTCAAACCTCTGGTTACACTCAAGATTTGTTGAACACAGACACAAGTTAAAAAAAAAAAACAATTCATATCAATGTATCAACATATGTGAAATATTTTACTACTTTTTTTAAATGTCTAAATTTCACGCAAAATTTAAAACAAGTATTTGCTGAATAAATATCACAATTAGACTTTTAGGAATTAAATGAAACTCGTATAAAATATAAAACTTATATAATCACCTGGACATTACACACGTTTCCACAGGTCTCCCCTCACTTTAATATAGACAAAGTCACACACGTAGTTCTTTCTTTAACCGTAGTATTGTTTAGCCTTAGTAAAGAAGGCTCGACTTCAGTTAGCACGCTGATCCAGCCTTTGATTTTCCAGTTGAAGCCCCCATCTTTAAAGACCTCCCTGTCTTGCTCAGAGACACCTGTTCTTTCTCTCTCTCTCTCTCTCTCTCTCTCCATTCATCACCTGACCTTCATCCTGTTTCTCATCCTCTCATGTTCATGTTCATCCCCCAACTGAGCTGAGAACAGGAATCCTGAATTTGATCACCGTGGCAAAATTTGTAGAACTGTGAAAACAGAGTTACTAACAAGTGCTGCTGATAAATCTGAGATTTAGATTTAGTTTGAGGTTTGCAGCAGTTTTTTCTCAAATGTTAATAAATAGTGCAAACACTATTTATTAACTTAATACCATAATGAACATAGACTAAACTTATTACAGGAAGGTGTTAACAGGCTAACACCTTCCTGAACCTACGCTAAACGTATTACCATAACAGGCTAACACCTTCCTGAACCTACTGCACATCACTTAATCTATTTATGTTGTGTCGTTTTCAAACAATTCCACCAATTCCAGTTGAAAATGAAGCTCCATCTCCTCTTCCTCTGCGCTGTCAGACTCAGACTCTTCATCAGCTTCAGATCCAGTTTGTCTGTTACCGTAGTTACTGTATTCTGCAGTAGGGGCTTTTTTCATCACATTTTGTTTGTGTTCTTTATGGAAGACTTCATGGTTTAGTAATGTATTTTTTTTGTAGTGGTGCAATAACAGCGTTCAGTTCTCATGCCCTCTTGTGGCAGCACATGGAATTGAGTATATTTTGAATACATAAGTTGCTTTGGAACATGTGTCGCAGGTCCAGCCATGACCAAAAAATATGGACTTATAGTTCAAAAAATGCAGTGGTTATTAATTTGGTTATTAATTTATACACATTATACATTACATCCACAATGTTGTGTGTTTACCACAAGCAGCTCTAACATTTGAAATTCATGCAAGGCTGCATCACACAAGCCCTGTGTGAAGGCTACACTGTTTTAAGTGTAAACCATCCTCCTCTACCCGTTCTCCCCCATTACTCCTCCTATCCTCCCCTCGACATGTGCCCACCTTTATTTCTTGTCTCGTCCTGTACTTATTTCCATCTTTTCTTGCTCTGTCTGTCCAGTTCAATCAGCCGTCCAATCCATCAGTGGTTAAGAGCCTGACAGTTTTCCTCTTGTCCCTCGTCGTTGATCAACTTTGTCTGTGGCCTGGATCTGTTTTGCATTTACATTTGCCACCACTTTGGTCCATATTTGCTCATTTTGGTGCAGCCGACCTGACCTACCTTTGCTTGTTTACTCTTTTTTAAAACAGTTTCCCATCCGACCTCTGTCCTGCTGACCTGCTTTCATCCAGATTAACTTTCAAGGCCCTGCGTCCCAGCTTATATTAGTAATTACCCTTTTGCTTTTGTGGATTGGGAAAGAAAAATAGCCTGGCATTTGTTGTGAATCGAGATGGATGAGGTTGGGTTCAGAGTATGGAAAAAAGATGCAGATATAATTTGTCCCATACCACCACAAATGTGGTTCGTTCTCCAGCCTTTTTTTTCCCACTCTGTCATTTGAAGTTAGTAAATCGGACTGAAATGTATACTGTGGGGTTTGTCCCTCTCAACTCAACACCTGTTACCTTTTAATGGTGCTTCACTGTAAACATGTGTGTTTGTTCAACCCTGATGGAGCAACTTCAGGGCTGATGTCATCATTGCCCTGCGTTCCATTGTAAGGAGCAATGTGCTGCAGATTAGAATCAGAAGGCAGCCTGTGAGTTATGCCCCGGCTTATAACTGTCCAGGGATGAAAGGAAACTCAATCCTTTCATCAAAGAGGCTACGGGGAGCGGGAGAAGAGGGGGGAGAAGAACGGGAGGGAGGCCAGAACAGACGGGCAAGGTGTCACTTTTTTCTAATGCTGTGGCATGTGAGGGAAGAACAGCTGAGCCGCCGGTCTCTCTAAATGGTTTAATCTTAACAGGGAGAAGAGCCAGAACTGAATGACTGTCAATCACTGTCCTCTCATTATCAACAAGTGACTCCTAATGGAGGAGGAGGGGTTTTCCATTAGTTGGACCAGTTTTCCAGATTTATTCCCAAAACGATAGAGCTATTATTTTTTATTTAATTGAAATAAAACAAATAGTAATGCCAAAATACAACCAGAGGGAAAGACAATGTCAATAACTGAAAAGCTATGGATTTATCATGATTAATTGTGATTAATTAAAATAAATCCTGATTATGTAAGATAAATGTCTATTTATCTGATAGAGCACACCTGTTTTCATTCGTGACTGATTCAAATGATGAAATTCCTGATATGGAAAAATGTGAAAAAGTTTAACATTAAATTTAACTTCAGCGAGATGTGGATTTTGGTTGACAGTGATTGGTGACGCTGATGAAGCCGCATTTGTAGAACAAGGGGACAAATAGTGACAAAAGACAAAGGTAGCTGTTATCATTAAAACTGTCACTGATGTCTCCCTCTGAAGGACAAGGAAGAAATAAATGTTTGGTGAAATGTTTTTGGTCCAGTGAGGAAAATGAAGGCAGACAGTCACGAGTCTCTGCTGGAGCAGGAAGAGCCTATTTACAGAAAACTCGGTCAGACAGTAGAAGTGAGGAGGGCAGACCAGGGGCTGTTAGTCAGGTCCAACCGCTGTGCTGTATAACAAGCTCACAGGGTGTAGTGCTGGCACAGACAGAGAAAAATACAGTTTACACTGGAGAGAATGACTTGATTGGAGGATGTTGTGTGAGAACAGGGAAAATTACCAAAGTGGAATCTCACCATTTATTACAGATAGAGACATAATAAGTAGTAACAAATGGCTGGGAATTAATTAAATTAATTAAATAATGTTTTATGTGTAAAATGTGTAGAATGGAAGAACTTACCTAAGAAAATAGGCCAACGTGTAATTTTTGATGAATTTCCTTGTTCACTTTTAATGAGCCACAGGACATTTCTATTTTTATGTTTTAACTGCATCAATGCCATCTGTATTTTCTCTTTTTTCCTAGTGATCAAAATGTTTATGGGTCAGTACGTGGCAGTGAAATTATGGTCCCAATAGGGGGCAGTAGTTGAACTCAAACTTTGGCTAGAAGTGCCTGAGGATAAAAGAGAGCAAAAACGGTTGTTTTGGATTTTTTTTTTTTTTTTTTTTTTTTGGGATGACGATATATCCGGATTAATCCATCTTAATCCATTTTTAATTGTTTGTCAGGCCCTGGTTTTTAAACTGTTTTTGTCAGAAACTATTTCTCATGTAGTGAGGCTATTGTAGAGTTTTCTGTTATCCAGAGAAGGAGACAAGATGCAGAGACGTTTCAGTGAAGCACATTTGTTTAAAAAGTTAAAGAAACTGTAAGAAAGACAGTCAGTCGTTGGGAAGAAAAAAGAAAGAGAGTGAGCCAGAACAGTA
This sequence comes from Cynoglossus semilaevis, assembly GCF_000523025.1. Lineage (NCBI taxonomy): Eukaryota > Metazoa > Chordata > Actinopteri > Pleuronectiformes > Cynoglossidae > Cynoglossus > Cynoglossus semilaevis. The sequence continues at coordinate 19,124,193 of NC_024317.1, forward strand.
GAGCTCAGCCAGGCTGTGATCACGGAGGCGCGGCTGGACACAGAGGACGGCACAGGGGGAGAATCAGGGTGAAGAGGCACGGTCCGGTTGACTGGCTGAGCCCCTGACCATGGAAAGGATTAGACGGGATTAGCTGTGGGGTAACCTTCCCAACGTGTCAGTCTGACATCCAGAGAGCACTGTGTCACTGGCCGCCTGGGAATTCAGCCCTGGGGGCCCCCAACCCTGCAGCAGGAGTTTAGTTTAACACAGACTCCTGCCAACACTGGGCACCGCAGGCATGGATCACACAGAGCGGCAGGTTCATCAAAGTCCTGATGAATCCATTCATCATCATCCACTGACACAGTAAAGCCTTCCTGAAAGTGTTTGATGCAAAAAAAAAAAAAACAATGTGCAGTATGTCAAAGTTGTGGTTCCCTTGTCCTGGGCTGTGTGTTTTAAGGGACAGCAGAGAAGTTCTATTCATTTTACATCTAGAAAGTGAGTCTTTGTCAGCACGGTGGCTGGACAGACTGTGGGACAGTTTGACACAGGAGGAAAACGGAGGAAGGGGGATCTTACACACGTCTGGGGTGAATGAACTATTCCGTAACAATAACACTCACATTCAAAAGATTCCTGGTTGAAAACAAGTGCATGTCTGTCCACACAGAGAGAGTGGAGCAGACACGGTAAAAAAGTGAATGATGTGGAAACAAGTGAAAAAAATCTGAACAAACATCTGAGCTGCAGAAGAAAATGTTACTTTAACACTTCTTTATTTGAAGAGCAACAAGTGGATTTTCCTGCCTGCCTTCCTTCATTCCTGCCTTCTTTCCTTGATTCCTTCCTTCCCTATTCCCATCCCTTCTTTCCCTGTTCTCTCCTTTCTTTCCTTTTTCATTCCTTTCTTCCATTCATCCTTCTTTTAATTCTTCCTTCCATCCATTTTCTCCCCTTCCTGTTTCTTCTTTCCTCTCCATCCACCTGAGTAGGAAGTGAAGAGATTTTATCTAGCTCCTTCTTCTTTCTTTGCTTTCTTTTCTCTTTTCTCCATTCACAGTTTTTTTCCGTCGTTCCTACCTTTCTTTCTTTGCACCGTTTTGTCCCTCCTTGTATTTTTCTTCTTTAAGTTCCTCCTTGAACATTTCTTTTTCTCTTTCTTGGTCTCTCTTGTCTCTTTTTTCTTTTTCCTCTTTCATTCATTTGTTTTCCTTTCTTTCTTCCTTCTTTCTGTTCTTTACTTCCTTCATCCCCTCTTCCTTTATGTTCTAACTCCCTCTCTCGCTTGCTTCATTTTCCTTCCTTCTTTACCATCTCTTTTGCAATAATTTCCTTCTTCCCCCACTTTCTGTTCACCCAGTGACCTCCAGTAGTTTTCCCTGTTAAAGCTCCTGTTCACCTTATTAGATTTGTCTTCTTGAGTCAAACATCACTCACTCTGCCCTCTCTCTCTCTCCCTCTCTCTCCCATCAGTACTTATTAGAGATGAAGAGTCTGATCCTGCCTCCAGAGCACATCCTGAAGAGGGGCGACAGTGAGGCCGTAGCCTACGCCTTCTTTCACCTTCAGCACTGGAAACGTGCAGAAGGAGCCTTAAACCTTTTACACTGCACGTGGGAGGGAAGTAAGTGCTGCAGCTTTCACCACAAAATGTTAAAAATCAAGCTTTTATAAAAAGTTAAATATTTGGCAATTGTAGGAACATGGAAGTGCAAACCCTGTTGGTGGACAAATTAGAACTCCTTCTAGAAATACACAGAATAATGTAAATTATTAATTTGATTTAAAGGTTTTAGAGTTCAGTTTCTAACTAGATTTTTTAAAGTAATTATTAAACTGGAGATTTTTTACAGCATTTTCAGAATCAACTTCTGGCTTTTAATTTTTTTTCAGTACAATATTCACTACTGTGCTGGTATCAGGCTTCTGTATCTCCATGTGTCATGAGTTATTAATGAATGAATGATAAAGAAGTTATTTTGCCTCAAAACAATTGCTGCAAAGTTACTGGACATTGTGCTGTTTTAAATTACATGTTTATATATATATATATATACACACATGCAGCCTCTCTTTGCTCCTGTGTTTGCAGCCTTCCGGATAATTCCTTACCCTCTTGAGAAGGGTCACTTGTTTTATCCTTACCCAGGATGCACAGAGACAGCAGACAGGGAACTCCTGCCCGGTAAAATAAAAACAATACAGGAGCTTTGACTTAATCGATTGTCTTTTGGAGTCTTTTGTTTTGCCTGGTTTTATCATCCTCAGTCTCCTCTCTCTCACACTCTTCCTCTCCCTCTCCACTGCAGCGTTCCACGAGGTCTCTGTGTATCCAAAGAAAGAGCTTCCCTTCTTCATCCTCTTCACAGCAGGCCTTTGCTCCTTCACTGCCATACTGGCCATGCTCACACACCAGTTCCCTGACCTGATGGGTGTCTTTGCCAAAGCAGTGAGTTACAGTTCTACTGAATATATGACATCATCATCCTGTTTTTAAAGTTTTTGATTTAGTTGTTTTTTTTTAACTAGACTATTCCAAAAGGTCAAACGTCAAGTTTATCTAATGATGTTTTTTGGATTATTGATCTGTTATTGGGGACGATTTATATTTTTAATATGATTAATCATAGGCTAGTAGTGGATTCATCATGACTAATAACAATTAATTAATTAATCATGATTAATTTATTGTGACTAATCTGTGAGTGACCACAAAATGAATAGCGCCCCCTCATTAATACAACATCAATTCTGAGGATAAAAATCATTGTCAGACTGTCGTGTTATTGGTTCTACAAACTCCACTTTATTGTCATATTTGTTTATTTTAGCCCATACAAAAACACACACTTTGTGTCTGGTCTTTGTTTCTGGTAACTGGGTGTGTTATCAGTAAAAAGTTCCTCGCTGCTTTCTGAGGGAAAAAAATGTGTTGGGAAAGAAAAACCAAAGACAAATGGTGCTGCAGCAGCGCTCGTGAAACATCTGGCTTTCCTTTAGTAATGAAGAGCAGACATTCACTGTACCAATGTTGATTCTGTTTAAATACATGTATGCATACACAGATATATATTTATATAAGTACTTGGATTTCTCTGCTGTGAGGATGATATGTCCACTGATGAGACTGTTCAAGTGTCAGGTGCATCACAGTCACCTCACAGAAGATCCAACTGTTACTGCTGATATCATGAATCACTACCACGTGTCTGTGTTCTGTTGTGTACACACTGCTAACGCAGTGTGTTGCCTGTCACTGATCCAAGTGACAGAGGTTTGTTTGTAATGTAGGAAAATGGGAAGAAATACAAGAAAAAAATCCACCTGGAAATATTTAAAGAGAAGGTTTTTATAAATGAAGTTCACCCAAAGAGCACTGACGTCACAAAGATGGCTGAGACAATGGTTTTCCAAATTGTAGTAGTTTTCCTGTGATCTGATCTTTTCACATGTAGGTGGAATTCTTCTGCAAATTATTCAGTGTATTAATTAATGTAAATTTAGCAACAATATCTGTATTGAAACACAAAAATTAATTTTCTGACAGTTTGGAATATTTGTCTATAAGTTTTTGTTTTGTAGATTTTTGCTTTTTAGTTTTATTTTTATTCACTTATACAGTAACTGTTTATTTAAACAACCGACCATTTTTTTCTTTTTCTCTGTTTTCCTTTTATCTATTTGATAAATAATGAATTAGTGAAGATGTCAAGGTGTTCATTCTTTTGGTCTTTAATCCAGAGAAAAATGTGTCACTGCAACGACCAAAATTACTTTCTTTTTTTTTTTTTACCTACCAACGCATGTACTGCTGTTTAATTTGACTATTTCCTTTATATTTGATATTTTCCAAAAATCATGAACAACTAATATATTTTCTGCAATTAATCACATAAATTAAAAAAAAAAAAATCAGTGTTCATGTGAGAGCTGCAGCAGTCCTAATGCTCTCATTGGTTGGCATGTGTGACGACGTCAGTGCATATCCAATACTGATCAACAGCCTACCTGTCATGTCACCTAGGGTTCATCCATATGTGTATTCAGAGCCAGTGAGCAACAGACTTTCAAAATAATGATCATAATAATATAAACTTAACGTTAATTAACAAATCACAGTATTATATCTTAGCATTAGCTGGCTAACACTTTATTTATTTTCTACCTTCAGCTAAAATGTATATAGCGATGTCTCAGTGAACTTGTCAAGTCAAGAACTTGACATCTTCATGGAATTTATTTTTTAATTTAATGATAGTTTTTCCTGCCAAACGAAGCCTCACTTTGCTTTTTTTCTTCTTTGTCTTCCTCAGTTTTTCAGCACACTCTTCGCACCCTTGGGTTTCTTCGCAGACAAGATGGAAAGCTTCTTGCCGTCCAGTTTCTGGCACCAGCTGACTCGGATCTGACCCCATAGCGCACTCTATCTCTCTCACTCGCACACACACACACACACACACACACACACACACCAATACCATTTAGAAGAAAAGTGTTTGCTCTCCTGTCTTCAGCATTACTGTCCACTTGCTGCACTGTTACTGATTATGTTGGCTGAGGTTGTATCAACACAGCGAACCATCTCATAAGATGCTCTCCCACACCGTCCCAGCAGTTTTTCCAAGAACACATTGAAATGCTTTTAGTCTCAGTGAATTCACAGGGCCATTTATTTGTCAGCATGTTGCGATAGGGACGAAGGGGGAAATTATGATATTTTATTATTATTATTATTATTATTATTATTGGTGTGGTTTAAAATCAATAGTGACCGGTGTGTTTGAACACACACACACACACCGTCTGTGGATCAGGACATTGGTGACAGAAACCTCCGTGTCCTATAAAAACCTCCGTGACCTGCAGACAGTCAGAGAGACCGTCCTAAAAACAGAGCTGTGATTTACAGCCCTGCAGTCACTGCAGTGTACACAACGCCTCTGGCACTTGAACAGTTGTTACCATAGCGTGACACCTCAGCACTATATCACTGGGGCAACCGGCCGCCCTGCAGCAGGGGCACCGCACCAGGAATCAGCTGTGGTCACAGTAGAGGCTGCTCCGTGACATCATTCATTTTTTTAATTGTAACCTTGGCTGGTGCAAAAAAAAAAAAGTACACGCAGTACTGTGCAAACGTTTGAGGCAGGTGTATACGTTTACTACACCGTTCCTTGATTGTAGACTTTTAATTAATTAAATTAATTTAAACAAATATAGAGAAGCAGAATGTTGTTCTCCACAACATGAAACATTTTCCAGTTTTCCTGGACCATTTTGGCAGGCATAAAAAAAGGAGTTTAAGCTTTGTCCTTTGAAGCTGTCACAGGCAAGCCCCCCCGTACCCCCGCCCAGAAGACGAACAGTAGTGCAACAAGTTGTACTATTGTTGTACTGCCCACAGTCTGCAGCTCTTATAAAAAACTAAATTAAACTCATGCCTTTTAAAGTTCAGTGTCATTGAGTACGAGCTTATGTTTTTTTACTTTTGCTTTAAATCAGCTCAGGGACGCAATTCAAAAATATTAACCAAATTAATTAGAGGCTTTGTAAGTAATCAATCGCAATTATTCAAATTTTTATCGAAATGTGTAAAGCTAATACCTTCAACACTCCAAACTTTTTTGTCTTGAACTTCGTCGCCTTCGTCGCCATCCAACAGGTCAGACAGTGCAGACAAAACTTTTTTGTATGCTGATTTCAGTGGTGTATTACTGCCACCTACAGGGCTGCAGTGTGTGCATCGGTGTCACCAGTGCACCAGAATACAGCACAATTATACTTTCTGTAATTTATCGCAATTTACACCTGTAAAAGAAAAATAAGTCTCTGATTATTTCGATGTGTACACCCGCCTAAAACTTTTGCACAGTACGGTTCACGTCTTCCTACTTTTTAGTGTGAGCAGCGTTAGGAGACGGTAAAAAAGTGCCTTTTTACTATAAGAGAACTTGAACTGAGTCATTCAACTGCACTCCTCCAATTTAAAAAGGCTTCACAATTCAGTCATGAAAATCTGGAAAGTCTGTCATTTTTAATCCGACAGTTTGGTGTCAAATGTTCTATGTATGCACTTGGTGAAACAGCTTCTACCTCTGGGTTGAATTTTTTTTTTTTACTTTTTTTTTCAATCTTCTTGAAAAGTTAGCAGATTAGCAGATTTTTATCTGCTGAGACGTTAGGAGTTAAAGTCCCACCTACATGTGAAGTGGTCAGTAGACTGAAGGCAGGAGAATGTTGGAGCAACCGTTACAGTACGATCCTCAAAATGAGTTTGAAAGTAAAAACGCACAATAAACGACTCATGTGTGACAGTTTGTTTTGTTATTTTGTCTTAAAATTTGCTTCTTCTTTTTCCCCCTACTGTCCAGCAGTGTTGTAGATGTTGTGGCAGGGACAGGTGATGACTTAAGACAACTATGTCCAACATGAAGACAGGTTAAAAATACTCTTCTCCGTTAGGTGAAATTTATTTCCTCTCATCTTTTACACTGAAAGGGAGACGGTGTCTTGTTCAAGGGCAGACTCCTCGCTCTGCTATTGTGCCACTGCTGCTCCTAGACTAAATAAAGCTGAGAGTCATCATCATGCCCATCATTATGATTATACCTCAGCGACAGCTCCAGCAGATGCTTGTCTTGGCCCGTTACCAGTGGTGCCATCATTGCATTCTATACACTGGGGCTGGAGTCGAGTCAACGTGCTGCACTTGTTGTCTTTACTGTTAGGAAAAATTCCACAGGTCTCTTTTACTGCTCGTTGGAAAAGGGCTCTAAAGTGGATTGAGCGATAAAGGCAGCAAGTGAAAAGACGAACACATTCATTTAACTTCAAATTCAATTTTCAGAAACAGTGTTTGATGGTTAGGTCAGTGATTGGTGCGCTGTGAGAGGTATTCAGGTAAACTATAGAAATTGATCCAATGTTACTTCAATTAACCTGAAAACTATTTTATATGTGCTCTTCCACTAGGTGGCAACACAACGCAACAAAACTAAAAAAAAGAGAAAAGGAGAGACTGTGTGTCTTTCTTTAGATCCTGTGAGTATGTCAGCCATGTGTTCAACTAAACAGGCCAAGGTTTCACAATGGGTAAGTAATCCTGCCCCAACGAGAAAGGTTTGACAGACACATCTCTCTCGTTTTATAAATACAGCACTAAAAAGCTTCTAAAATTGTTTTAACCCCAATTGTTTGATATTCTGCATGTGTATTCAGTTCAGAGATTAACAGACCGAATGTTAAATGTTCATAATAATAACTTCAAAAATGTTTGAATGCAGAGTAATTTAACGAAATCCATTAATTAATATTAACTTGTCCATGTCCATATGTGAAGTACCCACAAAACAGTGTGTTGCGTGCGTGCATGTGTGGTTGTGTGTGATTTTCCTGGCTCTGTGCTTACGTTCTCATTCACTTCGGTATATACTATGGGAGTTCATTTTTGTCCTTAGTCTCTGGGAGTATTTGTACTGAGTCATCTCTATAAAAACACACTGTAAGTGAAACATATTCCAGTTTCTACCCATTCCACATGTGTATGATATCACTTGGCGAGGAAACACTAACCACACTGCATGGCGGCTCTCAGTGAAGTCCAATTTCCTGCACCACATGAGGCTCTTAATTACTGATGATAAGGTCGGGGGGGAAGGAGGGGCGGTGGTCTCTGCCAAGAAAAGCATTTTCAATGTTTCTTCAGGAATATTCCTTCTTGAACAGCAAAGATTCCACGATATGCATATCAACGTGTTCCCATGTGGCTGTGCATTATAGATATTAATCATGTGATTATATGAAGTGTGCAGTTTGGGACCATGGTTGAACAAGTTCAAGGAGGAGACTAAACATGTTTGCTTGGAAATTGATGCAACAGTGAATTGTTTTTGACTCATTAGTTTGGAAACATGGATTACAACATTTTTCGTCTCCAGTTTCCCCCAGTGTTTATCATTCATGTGGACCACACTCTTAGTTACTCCCTTTGTAGCTCTGCTGTGTGGTTCAACTTCGACGCCTGTCTGATATCAGTGAAATGCATTAGTGGTCACTAATGTTGTTTTCCTCCAGATAGACATGTGGAACTAAGGTGTTCTTACTTATTTCCAGGTAGAGAAACCTCTAAAGACCAGTAAAAGTTCAAGATTTATCATTTTTCCAAGGTTGTAGTTCCATCTTTCACTCACAAGGTTTATAACATATATATATATCACAAGTGAAATATTGGAGTGTGGGTTATCTGTAAGCTCACAAGTTGAAGCAACATTAGGTTAAAAAACATTAGGTTAAAAAAAATTGCAAAAGGTTTAGTAAATAAATAAATATTCACAAGTTGAGCCATGGCGTAGTCTTAAGTTAGCTACAGAAGAAACAGCGATAAACGATAAACAGGGCTCCTCTCACTAGGTAAGGCTATAGTAAGGCATGTTT
>NC_024317.1:19132710-19140727 GCF_000523025.1 Cynoglossus semilaevis
AAGGAAAGACAGATGAATGCCATGAAGTATGGAAAAAGTAGAAGTAAAGAAAGAATGGAAGGGAGGGGAAGGAAGGATGGAAGCAAGGAAGGAAGAAAAGGAATGCAACGGGAGGAAGTATGTAAGGAAGAATCGTAGGAAGGATGTAGGGTGCAAGGAAGGAAGGAATTAGTGAAGGAAGAATGAATAATAGGAAGGAATCAAGGGAGAATGATAGGGAAGAAGGAAGGAAGGAATTCGGGAAGGAAAGACAGAAGAATGCCATGAAGGAAGGAAGGAAGGAAGAATCATAGGAAGGATATAAGGAAAGAAGGAAAAATGATAGGACGCAAGGAAGGAATTAGGGAAGGAAAGACAGAAGAATGCTATGAAGGAAGGAAGGATGGAAGCAGGTAAGGAAAGATGGAAGGAATGAAGAATGAAAGGAAGGATGGTAGGACTCAAGGAAGGAAGGAATTAGGGAAGGAAAGACAGAACAATGGGGAGGGAGGAAGAATGAATGATAGGAAGGAAGGAAGGAAAAATGGTAAGAAGCAAGGAAGGAATTTGGGAAGGAAAGACAGAAGAATGCCATGAAGGATCAAAGCAGGGAAGAAAAGAATGGAGGGAAAAATCGTAGGAAGGATGGAAGGAAAGAAGGAAAGACGAAAGGATGGATGGAAAGAAGGAATGAAGGGAGAAAGCAAAGATGGATAGATGTAAGAAAGGATGGATGAAATGAAGGGAGGAAGGAAGAATGGTAAGAACCAAGGAAGGAAGGATGGAAGGAAGAATTGTAGCAAGGATGGAAAGAAGAATGAATGATAGGAAGGAAGAACGGAGGGAGAAAAAAGAAAAGACAGAAGAATGCCATGAAGAATGGAAGGAAGCAGGGAAGGAAGGAAGAAAGAAAGAATAGAAGGGAAGGAAGGAAGGAAGGAATGAAGAATGAAATGAAGGCTGGAAGGACGCAAGGAAGGAAGGAATTAGGGAAGGAAAAAATGAAGGAATGAAGGGAGAATGATAGGATGGAAGGAAGGAATTAGGGAAGGACAGACGGAAGAATGCGGCAAAGGAAGGAAGAATGGAATGGAGGGAAGGAATGAAAAAAGGATGGATGGAAGGAAGGAAGAATGGTAAGAAGCAAGCAAGAAAAGATGGGAGGAAAGATGGAATAAAGGGAGGACGGACGGATGGAAGGAAGAATGATAGGAAGGAAGGATGGATTGAAGAAAGGAAGGATGGATGAATGGAATGGAGAAAGCAAAGAAGGAAGGATGAAAGAATGGAGGAATGAAGAAAGGAAGCATGGAAGGAAGGAATTAGGGAAGGAAAGATGGAAGAATGCCAGAAAGGATGGAAGAATGAGGAATGAAAGAGAGGAACAAAGGAAGAATTGTAGGAAGGATGAAGGGAAAGATGGATGTAATAATGGAATGAAGTAAGGAAGGAATGAAGGGACGAAGTAAATAAGTAAGAACGAATGATATGACGACAGGAAGGAAGGAAGAATTGTAAGAAGCAAGCAATGAAGGAAGGATGGACGGAAGAATGGTAGGATGGAAGGAAAAATGATAGGAAGGAATTTTCAGCTGTGTGAACGTAAGTCTGTCAGTCTGCTTTTGAGTTAGGATAATAAAATACGTATTATTAGGTCATATTGACCTCTGAATGTTTAGATTTTGATTTTTTTGATTTTTTTTTTTAATTTAACACTCATGTCTTTTATTGTCTTAAATGTAAATGTAGATCATCCGCAAACAGCATTGAGTGATTATCTACTCATGCTTTTACTTTGGTATGAAGAGTGAGAAGTAGATGTAGCAGCGTTATTGGTTATTGATCATATACAAACTCATACACACACAACAAAGGGTGTGTGTGTGTCTGTGTTTAAAACTATTCCTGGGCAGTGATGGAATATTTGGTGCCCGCTCAGACACACCTACACCGGTTCTAGATTCAAACCTGCGACCCTACAGTAACAAGCCAGTCCTCGTAACACAGCCCATGCTGAGCAAATGTTTCACTGTCATGTAAAATTCAGCGTTAAATGTGTCTGACATTCAGGTAAATGTCAGGGTTTTCACTATAAACCCCCCTGCTACTTAATCATTAGTGCCGCTGCTTCAGAATAAAGGCAGAAGCTCAGTAAGAGTTTTCCTGTTATCTTAACTGTATCCTAAATAATTAACATCTCACTGTGTCTCAACCTGCCTGGCTATGCTCGGTTTAGTTAACATCACATGGGGTTTAAGCGCTAAAGTTGGCTTCATTTTGATAATGGTAAATTTGATTTTAGTTTATGTTGCATGACTCGGCAGTATCGACCAAAAAATACTCTTAATGAGAACATTTACATTGACTTTTAGGTTTTATCCCTGATGCTTTTGGTCATTAGAGACTGGTCAGAGTACTGCAGTGCCCTTCCAACAGGCCTCTCAGCCTGTACTTTAAAACCTCTACAGATGGTCCAGAACAAAGTGGTGTGCCACACTGGCTACCCATAGCTACCCCATCAAATTCATATCCCTGTTGCTAGCCTAGAGAGTACTTAATGGGTCTGTTCCTACCTACATAAGTACTCTGATAAAGCCTTATGTTGCTTCACGATCTCGCCACTTATCAAGGGAATGTCGTCGAACCTCTTTTCATAGGTATATACTTATGTATGTATATATAGCCATACCTCAAGTAAACTCATGGCCTACAGGCTGTGTACTCCGGTTGCTAAGCAGCAACATTTTGTTGCCAGACTCACTGTTTTTTGTGCTTTTGTGCAATGACCGTAAAGAAAGTCTAAGTCTAAATGTGAATGAATGTCTTTTAGGTCCAGCAGCGGCGACAAGAGCTGGAGCAGGCGCTGGGCATCAGGAACACCTAAAGAAGACATGACCACAGGCCACAGACCAGCTATTGAAGAAGACTCTGTGTGTGTGTTTGTGTGTATGTTTGAGAAATTATGACTTTCCTCAACTTAGAAACTGACAACTACAAAGACGAACCATATTAGACAGTATAGCTGTTTTATATAGGGTTGTTGTTTTACAGTTTGACTGCTACTTCCAAACTTTTTGTCTGCTCTTTTCTACTAGAGCCTTTGTCAGAACAATGTTTTTTTTTTTCTTGCATGTGTAAATCTTACCTCGAAGCATTCCCTTTTCATTTTTTGCTCACTGTGCCTACACAAAAGAATAGACTGAACACAAAGGAGAAGGAGATGACAGATTGAATAGAACCTGGCTTTTCTTAATGTCTTTTGTTCCTGGAACTGAACCAGTTGTTACATCAGATTCAACCTGTTGGTTTTTCTCTCCCCCTTTTTTTTTTCAAGCTAAATTTTTCTTCTACACTCCTGACACTTTGGTATGAGTTTTGACCGTGTTTGTAATCAATGGCTTTATTAAGTTTTTTTTTTCTCAGTTTAAGAATATTTTGCCAGACTTTCCACAGCTGTGCAAAAATGGCTGTTTTTGTTGAAAGTGCCATTTAGTATGAAGTTGTTTTTGTTGTTTTTTTTCTTTCATTTTTTTTTTGTTAGTCGTCTTTGTTATGAAACTATGTATGATATCAATACTTGTCCTGTTAGATAGTGAAGATTATTAAGGAAGTAGCTAGTACAAGTACCTCTAGTCTATATAGTTTTGTAAATACTGCAGAAGACAAAAAAAAAAGATGAAAATAGATGTGAAGTACAGTTGTATCTATTATCCTGGCAGATCACCCAAACTGGTATTTATAATAATCTGCCCTCGCTGTCAGAGCCCAGAGACTTATCCCAACAACGAACGGTCGGCCATGACATTTTCACCGACTGTAACCTGGGGAACAGCTGAAACTTCTGCCGTTAGTTTTGTACATTTTCTTCGACCAGATTTGCTTGAACCTAAGCAAGTTGAAAAGCTGCAGCTTCTCAGTTTAACCTCTGACATCACTGGTGTCACGGCAGTTTTAAAGACGAAAGAGGGCCATGGCTGAAAGTTTGTGTGTGTGTGTGCGTGCGTGCGTGCAATTCATTAAAATAATTCCTAAATACACTAATGTGGATTTTTGGTGAATGATGTGACAGGAGCTGTAGGACCCTCTCGGCTGTAAAACAACACTGGTAGAACTGCAGGATTATTTGTATCTGCAGATTTTTTCATGGACCAAACCTATTTTTCTGTATGTTTTTATGTTATAATAAAGGATATGTAAAATGTACCTCTGTTTTAAAGGTGTCTGTGCCTACTGTTCCATACATGTTTAAAAAATAAATTTACATATATGTTTATCAACTAACTAATTTAATTATTAAAATTAAATATAAGATACCCCACTAGAGGGCATGACAGGCCCGTATATAGGATTAACCCCTGCCAGGCGGTTTTGTATTGAATTCAACCTAGTCTCTAATTAGGGGTGCGTATTGGAAATATGATATGTAATGGAGCAGCGATACGATATATTGTATTATTGCATTGAGTTGGTTTGTGTAAACAATTCAATTGTAGGAAAACAGTAAACACAACGGTGTTACAGGTTTGATTACTACAATTGGATCAGAGGCGTGTATTTATAATAGTGTAAGAGACCAACGAATGTACTACATCTGTAAGAAGTACTCACACAACACTACAAACCACTGTGTGAATGTGCGCGCGAGAAAATATGCGTGCACGAGTGTAAGTGTGCGCTTGTGTGTATCGGTCACAGTACAGACCAATAGTAAGACCGGTGCCTCCCGCAGCCTCGGCTCTGTGTGCCGTGTATAAATACTCTCTCTTCCGGCGTCGGTGAGCTCCTCAGTCCGGCAGCAGCTCCGTCCGTCTGGAGGGTCGAACACATGATGGCAGCGCCCAAGAAAGTCTGCGTGGTTGGCTCTGGAAACTGGTCAGTGTCACTATTTTCTCATTTAAAAATCATTTTTAATCGATGTCAGAACAGACAAACGACTTCCTGGGAGAGTTTAAAGGTCTATTATAACTTTTTTTAAAAATGTTCATTTGGTTTGTTGTCCGTTTTTGTTTGAATAAAAGTTGTCAAAGTGGAGGTTATTAGAAGTAAACTTCCTCTTAGTCTCCTGTGACCAGCTGTGTCCTCGGACTCTTCTGACCTTTGCTGCCCCAAAGCCCTCCACCCCCTTCTTTTGTTCTTTAAAACACTTTACTTCATTTTTTTTTTTAGAATCATAAATTTAAAAGAACATTTGAGCTGACTCAGCCTTGGCGTGTTTGTTGTTGTCCCACTGCCAGCATGACCTTTAAATCTGCCTGAGGAGGGAGGGGAACTCACTACACTGCTGTAAAAAAAAAAAAAAAACGACAGAAAACCTAGTGGTACTGCGCTGTAAAACACACATCCTTCATCAGTAAAAGTAACAGATTGAAGAAAATAGAGTGTATTGAGAGAATCATCTTTTAACCAGTCAGTTCTTCAGAATGACACCTGTTATAAATTCCTTCAGCGGTTCTCAACGTTTTTACACCGTGCACCAACAAAAATATTCCATTCTCCGGTTACCACCAGTGGGACCAACATTAAGACACGGCAGCGTCAACTCAGACCGGTGTACAAAGAAGAGAAAATATTACAAATACGATTTTAGGCCAATGTCTTTGTGTACAATAAAGTACTACTACAACTACTTAAATACATTCTGAAACCACACACATTAGGACAGGATAAAGTACAACTGCTGTATTTACTGTAACAACTGGGTGACTCACCTAATCCCAATGGGAAACAGATCCCTCCTTGTACCACTGGAGGGAGCCTCTAACCACCAGTGGTACATGTACCATAGTTTGAGAACCAGCGGGAACCATGGGGGAGAGTGGTTAATGCTGTAACCTTACAGCAAAGAGGTCACAGGTGTGTGTGGGTGTAGACCAGGTACTTCCGTTTTGTCCAAAAACACCCCGTGGGCCACACAATACGGCTTGGCGTGACGCATATAACAGTCTGTGTACAACTAGAGGGAGGGTATTTGTCTTTGTACCACTAGTAGCACACGTACCATAGTTTGAGAACCACTGCTTACTTTATTTAGTGACCTCACAGAGGGAAAAACCTGCAGTGTATCATTTGGACATAATGACATAATAAAATGACATAATCTGAAGAAATACTATGTACTTCTATACAAACTAATTTACTCCTCAAACCATCAGAGTACTTCTTTGGTACCTCTACTGGGCTTTATCCTTCAACAGAGATATAGAATTTGTATTTCATATACTACGCTATATATAATGGACTATAATAATATTTGAAGTGTTCAAACTCCTGCGCAGCTATGTTGATACATAAAACCCTGACCTTGATTGGAACTCTCCCCCTGCTGGCGTTTATTTTCCGGGGGGTGGTTTTGTTTGTCTTTTGTATTGCTGAGCACGTGAAACATTTTAAGTCATCTGAAACCAGTCGTTCACAGTGACACGCGCTGACGATCCTCTGCACCTGGGATCAGGTAACGACAATAATCCAGTTCAAGGAAAACATCCACATAGAACTCCACACACTGAGACTTTTGAGTCAACCGCTGATTTCCTCTGTGGTACTGAGTGTAGTACTCTTTTATCAGTATTGGATTATTGGTAGATAGATATTATCTTGGACATTTGTCTCACCTTTTCCTTGCAACTCTGCACAACAACAAGTGTAGAACTGTAAATATATTTTGTCACATCAATCAGAAAAACAAATGACTTGTGATTTTCGTCGGTCATCGATCCAATTCCTCGACACCTAAATGCGTCACAGATGCATTGTTTAATAGATACATTGCTGAATAAATGCTTTATTCACTAAAGCAGTAAATGAACCAAAATACTAACCATCATTATCTGTGTCACTCTCTGCTCACAGGGGCTCTGCCATTGCCAAAATTGTCGGCGCCAACGCAGCCAAATATGACGGGTTTGATACCACGGTGAACATGTGGGTTTTCGAGGAGATGGTGAACAACCGCAAACTCACAGAAATCATCAACACAGACCATGAAAATGTGAAGTACCTGCCTGGTCATAAGCTGCCCCCCAATGTGGTAAGGTGGTGGTAAAATATCAAGTTATTTATTTGTTTTCAATTATTAAGGGATCGTAGATACTAAGTATGAAATGGATTGTGGTTGGTTGACTTTTTTTTTTTTTTAATGGAGGTCTGATAGAAATCAGTTAAATTTTGATTCTAAATTAAATCCAAAAACCTTTGACTGAGGAGTTGTATGACTTTTTTAGATTGTTTTTGAAAACACTTGACTTTGTAAATTCTTATAGAATTTACTGTATTAACTATGGCTGTCAAGTGATTAAGATTTTAAGTTGATTGATCATAGTGGAGCTGTCGATTAATCATGATTAATTGATGAATCGACCAATGAGAAAATAAAACAAAAATGAACATAAATGAAGCAATTAATTTTTATGAAGCTGAGAATTAATCACCTGATCATTAATGATTAATCATGATCGTAAATGATCATGGTTTATTGTGATTTATCAAGATGAATCAACATGGCATATATATGGCAAAAAATCTTTTTCTTCTGAATGTTGCCAGAACAGAAAAACAAATAACAACAGTTAGATGTGTGTGTGTTTCACAGCTGTTTCTCATTTCTAATTAATCCAAATTTAGCTCCACACTGTTGGAGGATTTTATTCATCCCTGCACCTTGACGGCGGTTTGTTGACTGTGTTGATGTTTTCATCAAAACGTCTGTGATTGTGGTCAACAATATTGATCAGTCTACAGTCCATCACTGTAGGTCTGACGATCGTATCAGTCAGCTGGTCAGTTGCAGACTCACTGACTGCCCTGAGTCCGGTCTGTGGGGTCATCTCATCTGAAGTTAAAGCCCCCACAAATGCATGCTGGGAGTTGAGGTGGTATTTTAAACTGGAGGTGCTTCGTAAAACAAAAAACTCCACAGTGTGCAACATAACATCATATGTATCCACTGTGTACTAGAGCAGTGGTTGTAAAAGTGGGGGTTGTGGTAACCTAGGGGGCCGCTAGGTAGCGTTGGCAGTCCACAGAAAATTTGAGGGAAGAT
>NC_024317.1:19140869-19158049 GCF_000523025.1 Cynoglossus semilaevis
TAATGCCATCATAATCTGTGTGAACCTGGCAGTTTGAGAACACACAGTGCTGACAACAGTGGTTAATAACTGGCTTATCCTTCACAATATAATAATATTTGACTAGTGAATTGGGCATTCACTATTCAAATAGGGATAAAATACTTTATCAAATTTTTTTTTTGTAAATGTCACAAGTTCATTAACGCGTTCATCTTGACGTTCTTCCTGTCCTCTCCAGTTGGCCGTCCCTGACCTGGCTGAGTCGGTGAAAGGAGCCGACATCCTCATCTTTGTGGTTCCACACCAGTTCATTGTGAGAGTGTGTGATACCATCAAAGACCACATCAAGAAGGACGCTGTCGGCATGTCTCTCATCAAGGTGAAGTCACCCGCCATCAGCTGGATCACTGATGTTCTCTGATGTTTTAATGCAAGTTTCACGGTCAAATCTCTCCAACAGGGAGTCGACGTTGGACCAAAGGGTCTGAGGCTGATCTCAGAGGTCATCAGAGAGAAACTGGGCATCACCATGACGGTCCTGATGGGCGCCAACATCGCCAATGAGGTCGCCGAGGAGAAGTTCTGTGAAACAACTATTGGTACTCATGGCCAAATTACAATAAAAATAGACATTTATTTAGGAAAAGTGTTGCTTAGAACAGAAACACAGTGAAGAAACTACTAAAACTGGTCTTTTTTAATTTTTTTGCAACAGGATGCGCAGACAAAACTCACGGGCCCATATTAAAAGAGCTGATGCAGACAACAAACTTCCGTGTAACTGTGGTGGAAGAGTCGGACGTTGTGGAGATTTGTGGAGCTCTTAAGGTCAGCTTTGTCCTATAACCCACTCCACTAATTTTCTAAATATTACAAATCATCTCTGGCTGGCACAGAGTCATTTTTTGAATTTCTTTTTCAAATTATGAGGCAATGAAACTCCACATAAAGACATCAAATAGTAGAAAACATGCTCTGGAGAATAATATGATGATATTAAATAATATGAAAAACATGCTCTGGAGAATAATATGATGGTAAAGTTGGGTCATTAAATAAATTTGTTTTATTTCCCTGATGACATTTTTACATCAAAAATTATTGAAAATAATAACAAAAAACTGTGAAAATTAGAAAGTAAATATAAATTGCCATAAAGTTTCTGAGGTCTGAAAAACAAGTTTCCAATTATGTAACTAGAAGAAAAAAATAATTATAATTTTCCAATTTTTATTTTTTATTTTATTCAAGTGACCAGAACAACAAAACAGTACATTTTCATAAATTGCAGTAAACGTTAGCAGTACGTAGCTAGTTTGGCTCTTCTTTTCTTGAACGCAGAACATCGTAGCAGTTGGAGCAGGGTTCTGTGATGGTCTGGGTTTCGGGGACAACACCAAGGCGGCTGTAATCCGCCTGGGCCTGATGGAGATGATTGCCTTTGCTAAATTCTTCTGCTCGGGCTGCGCCGTCTCACCCGCGACCTTCCTGGAGAGCTGCGGCATCGCTGACCTCATCACCACCTGCTACGGTGGACGCAACCGCAAGATCGGGGAAGCATTCGCCAAAACTGGAAAAGTATGAAACAAACACTAAAACTTCATTAACAACCTTTCTCTTTTTTTTTTTTTTTGTAATTATAACATAATTTGACGTTGTTTTGTGTCTCAGACCATTGAGCAGTTAGAGAACGAGCTGCTGAATGGACAGAAGCTTCAAGGTCCTGCAACTGCCAGCGAGGTCCATGAGATCCTGAAACAGAAGAACATGGTGGACAAGTGAGTTCTCATCATGCTCTATTCAAATGTTCACTCTTTGACATGCAGTTTAATGATTGATTGAAGTTGTGATTTGACCATGGTGGGCGGGGGGTTGAAAGCAGAAGTTGACAGGATCGGCCTGAAGCTGGGTTTCTATTGGTCACAGTGTAATCACGATCATATTCGTCATGTTTTAACAATGATTTTCCTTCAAACTGAATCATATCTGTGAAAATGAAAGCTTTTAGATAAGACCTGAAACTGGGAAACAGTAATCCAAACGATCATTTACTGATGTCATTAATCCAGTGAGCACCACCATAGGTTTCCCATTGTCTTTTATTATTATTATTCTTATAAATATTATTATTTATTATTATTATTCTTTGTGCAACCAGCTGAGTGACAGTATTTCTTTACAAACTCGCAATTTTTTTCCATACAGAAATCTGCCTTTAAAGATTGTTCGATTATCCTTCAATCATACTTTTAAAAACATTATGTCCTATTGAAAAGACCCCGAACCAGTGATTGAGACCCAGAGTCTCTTCAGAACATTTTGCATGTATATCTATTGTTCCATAAATGTGCATGATGGATGTCTTCCCATCCTCTGCCTCCAGGTTTCCTCTGTTCACCGCTGTTTACCAGATCTGCTTCAACAGCCACCCAGTGGCGGAGTTCATCAGCTGTTTGCAAAACCACCCAGAGCACATGTGAAAATGAACTGACGCCCGTTTTACTAGACTACAACCCATGTGTTTTACATGGAGGAGAAACACTGGAGAAGACTGTGCCGCACACCAAAGAAACGGTGTCGCTTCCCATCTACCTGAGCTGCCCTGCCACCTACTGTCCATTGTTACTGCCTTTACAGAAGCATACCTTCTTATCAGCACATCACACATGTTTGCATACATTTAGCAAGTCTTAAACATTTCAGGAATTTGACGTACTCTGTCACACGTGGCTGGCGTCACGTGTTACACAATTTCTTGGGTCACATTTACCCACGTATGAACGCACGTGTCAAAGAAATTGCACTGAAAATACAAATTCTGCCAATCCCACTGTAATCCCAGGATTACTGACTACGCAACGAGATTAACTTTGGAATAAAATATTGTTTATGGGTTTTCCTTGTGTCTCCTTTCAATCTGTGAGACTGGTCTGCAGGACACGGTCGTACTACCACAGCCTCACTGCAGCGGCCTCACTGTAACCCGACCTCAGCTCAGCCTGGCTGCCACTCTAAACGCGTCACCTTTACCATTTTCTGCCTCAACCTTTCTCTGCGGCCGTGACCTGCCGTGGACACAGAGCCCCTCATGGCAGGATGTGTCAGCGGTCGGTGATATCTTCCTGGATTCACTGTATTTCATTGTGTTCTTTATATTCCTCTCTGAATGTCCAGATATCTCACCACTGCTCGGGCCAAGCTGTAATGACAAGGGTGTCAACCATGAGACCGATTGTTTAATTAAAGAAAGCACTCTCCCCTGATAACGTACTGTAACTTGTTAAGCCCCCCTCGTCCCCCCACTGACTTCATTTTCATAGAATTATTCGGCTCATTTGCTCACGAACAGCCCTGGACTGTGAAGGTACATCATTTACCACTGCTTTAATATTGGATTCCCTGGCTGAAAATCCCTCACATAGTTACTGAGTCAAGAGTCCAGTCAAATTTCTAATAATATCTCGCTCCAAAGGGGCAAATGTCCATCTATAATTAGACACTGGGCAGCAATAGATCTTGGCCATCCCTGCCCCGCTTCACAGATGGAGAGATGCCTCTTTGTGAAACTTTATACAGTACTATTGTGCTTTTGTTGTTTGACAGCTACATTGTTTTTCCTTCTTTTTTTTTTGAGGTAACTTGGTTTTTTACATTCATTTTCAGTGCAACACATCTCTTGGTTCTACATTTATATTACATTTATGCATTTAGCAGACGCTAACTCCGCAGGACTCTCTGTTTCCGAGGCAGGCGTGCTAACCGCTTCGCTATGTAACCGCGTTCTATTTTTTTCTCTTATAATTTTGAATATTAAATCTTAAGTAGGCTTAAAGAGAGTAACACGAGAAATTATATTCCACTTTAGCTAAGCTTTCAAGCGGGCATATCCAAACAGAAGCCCGGGGCCTCATGCAGCCCAGGCCCAACCTCAGAGTGGCCCAGTCTGTGGTCATTCTAGGAATATAGAGAGAAGCTGAAAGATTGGCTTGTAATGGTAGATTTTTTTTACGTAAAACACACCATTAATGCTAACACTCCTGTGACCCAAAGTGTTAACAGTTTACTTTACACATCCTTCTTAACGCGATCATAAATGGTTTATTAATTTTTTAAATGTTAAATTACAGATTAAGATATATGTAAACTACCAGCACCCTTCAGTGGACGAAGGCGGTTTGTTTTTAAAAGAACGCAGTAAGTGTTGAGAACTATCCCTAAATCTACACTATCAGGTGTAATACCTTAACTGGTCACATGGAGGAGCCGCGTTACCGTCACAAGCTCAACAATTACCGTTCGTTATTTTTTATCTGTTTTTGCGACGGCGTCAAAAAAAGGATAACCCGTCTGTTATCAAGTTAAAACGTGTCGTCTTTTTTTAAAGTGTAAATAAATTGTGAGCATTTTGTCTCTTCGATTTGTATTGAAGCGCGAGGCAACAGCGAGATTGATAGCAATATGGAACCATCCTTCGGCGAGGGAGGGACTGTTCTCTTCCTCAATCCTGTCCTCATCTCTGGGCGGCAGCCGAGATACGCCAAGCCAGCCGACAGCACCGAGACAGCACCGGTGGCAGAGCTGTTTTCTTTTCAAAATTATGAATTAGTTAATTACTTAAAAATAAATGCTGCGCAGATGCTACTGTAGTAATTACACTTAAACTTCAAACAACTTTATATATATATATTGGTTTTTTTTTATTTAGTCATGTTTCTAAAATATGCAATCCCCCAATAGTGGGTATTTTTGATTAAACCTTGATTTGAAGTTATCGTTACATACAAAATTTAATAAACTTATATATATAATATATAATAATAATAATAATGTTCGTCGTTGTGTACCTTAAAATATATATGGAGAGTGTTGAGAATCTTATTTTGAAACACAAGTCGGAAGCGGAATGATTCGTCCAAGGTACTCGGCGCTGGTGCAGTAAAGTTGAGTGTGGCGAGACTGAGACGATTCATCCTGTGGCGAAGACAAGAAGAGGTGATATTCAAGTTTTTTTTTAAATTACTTTCTTTGGTAAAACAGAGCAGAATTCTTCGAGCCAGGCCGAGACAGGGACTCTCGTGAAACATGGCTGCTCTTTCAGCCTGGTTTTGGAACGAAAGGTTTTGGCTGCCACACAACGTAACCTGGGCGGATCTGGAGGACCCAGCGCCCGGGGTGGAGTATCCTAAAGTTGGGCACTTGTTTACAGCCTTCCCGCTTGCACTGGGAATCTTCGCTTTCAGGATATTCTTTGAGAGGTTGGTTTTTTACTGCTAGTCTCCATTGTATCTTAAAATGTGTGGATACTCGTCCTTAAATGTTTTGAATTCACGGAAGTTATACAGAGAAATGATGGGTTCTTGGTGGACCTGTTGGTGACTATGTTTAAATTAAGCAATTTTAAAAAGGTTTATATCAGAAAAACCCATTCACATTATCACTTCACTGCAGCCTGTTTAGTCATTCTGTCCTATTTAACAGACAGGCTTATTTCTATTTATTTCTAACCACACTCCTGTTACAGTGAATGTGTCACGAAATCCACCTGTTATAATGGTATCCACTGTTTTGCCATTTTGTCTTCTTATACACATATTAGTGCCACATACACACATACAGTACCCACGTATGGGACACTGCATTCAAATGATGATGGTCCATTTAGTTCTCTGCTTGTCTCTCTGCTCTTGTGAAGACATTTGTGGACACAGTCCATTAGCCCTTATTCCAGAATATTAAAGCTAATCCCCCCCCAACAACTAACAAACAAATATGCAGTTATAAAAAATAAAAGCTTTCATTCTATTTTAATGAGCTTCTATAAATGAAAAGTGATGTTTTATTTGCAATGATGAATCCATCTGTTTGAATTTTCTTTTTCTTTAATTAGGCCTGCACGATATGAGCAAAACGTGTGATGTGCAGTGACGCTCCTTAGTATTGTGATGACAACATGATTTGTGATAAACAAGATAATATCGTAGTTTGAATACAGTACCTCTCTTTCAGATTTTTCAGCTTTAATAGGTTCCCCGCTCTTAGGTACTCTCAAATAACTGAATAGATGGTGACAATTAAATAGGAAAATAGAAAAAATATTTTGTGTATGCCTTTTGAACGAAAGCAACGTAACATTATTTAGATATGTTATTAATATATCTATATTATTAGTATTAGAAAAATAAATTTAAGTTTGATTTCCCTGCTGTCAACAAAACATCTCTTGAATTGAAATAATCTTAGACAATGAAATAATCTTAAAACACCATACAGTGACACAATAGCAACATCAGGAAAACTAAATCTGTGATGGCACCACATCAATCATAGGTTGATATAGCTAGACTATATCTGTGTCTGGTCACAGTATTAATGGGCATCGTATCTGTAGCATATCCCACAGAAGGACGGCCGTACTCTTTGACCGGGGATTTCAGTTTTATTGAAAATCCTAAAACAAAGTGCTGGTTTTGAATAAACAAAAATACACCATATCAACTACATTGCCACAGATCACCATAGCACAGAGATTACTATCACACAGAGTGTTTCAACAGCCGCTCTGCACCCTGGCCTTTGCCATTCTCTTTACTCCTTTGCAAACATGCAATGTGTTAATTGTGAAAGTTCACATCGCAAAGACAAAGTAAAAAAATACAATTAACCGTGCAAGCTTAATGGCAATGTTTTTTTAATGGGGGGTGCAGTGTAGGTGTGAGGCCATGAAGGATCAGCAGAAGAGGTCCGATGGCCTGAGATCACGTAGTTTCATTGAAAAACTGCATGTTTCTCCTTTCACTGTCTTCATCTTTTATGGTTTTAGCCACAAGTCCCTGTTTTCTGTTCTACAAAATAAGAGATGCACAACGCATCAAAATTAAAAAGGAGAGAAAATAATCAAATTTTTCATTTGTGAGGACACAGTGGGAATGTCATTTTAGTAAAGTTGAAAATATTGTTGCAAAATGACAGCTATTGTAGTTGTTGAGAAGAACGTCATGTTCTTAAAAATGTATCCTGACAGCAGCACCAGGCAACATGCTGTCCACCGGGAAGGTTAGCAGGCAGTGATAATTGGGATAACACAACTCCATAAACCTCCTATCTGAACTGTCTTTTGTGTTATTTGTTATTATACTACAAGTGGGATTCTGACAGTAATGGCACATGTATTTTATTCTTACAAATATATAATTTGGTGCTGTTTCCTACTGCAAGTGTGAAAGTAAAGGTATTGCTATTTATGATAAAAAAACCAAACCCAGACCTGTTAAGAAGTGATGCAACTCAACCTCCAACTGTCAATAAAGCTAGAACAAAGAGCGGGTTAGCAGGATTAGTTCTTAGTCTACGTACGGGCCAACTCTCCCCCTCCCCTCCTCCTCATCCTCCGTACATACTGCCATTAGCCGCTACTGTATCGTCTGTCTCAAAGGTAAGAACTTAACTTTAAACCACATTTTATTTTATATCACAGGAATCCTTATATACTATAATTTTGTTTGTATGTGTGTCTCTATAGCAATTAAAACCATGTTTTTTCCATTGTTATTAGCACTAATAAGGGAGTTTTTTGGAAGACTGGAATGGATACATTTTTTTTTCTGTTAATTCATATGGGAAAAAATTATTCAAGATACGAGAATCTCGAGTTACGAGCTTGGTCCTGGAATGAATTATGCTTGTATCTCAAGGTTCCAATCGATTCCAACTGTAATAGTACGCGGTGCAGTAAAACTGGGTTTTCATCACTCATTTGACTGCAGGTTTGAGAAGTTGTAAAAGCTGTATGATTATTGACCTGGTCCTCTTCTTCATATAGAGATAAGGCTTTTCTCTACTATCTACTGTTACAGTAATAAAGAGAGGTGTGGAATTTCCAGCTGAGGTAATATGAATGAAGCTGGCTCTGTGTAGTGTCACAGTATTAGAGGTGGGGCAATCCCACCATTAAATCCTGATTCTTCTTGTGGAAGAAGGGTGTTGCAGTCTTTTGAAATTCTTCATCTCTGGTTAAAGTACCGTCAGTACTAGACTGTTCTACAAATGTCGATCCTGGTCGATGCACAACTACTGGGGCGATGGGTGTGCATTGAGCATGTTGTTCCACATACACTATGTTAATGGGCGAAAGCACATGATTTAATATCAGGCAGTGCGATTGTGTCTGAGGCGATTAGGCTTGTTCGGTATACCTGTACCAAATAGGTACTGCGGTACCAAAGCATTATTGGCAAATTACTGGTACTTGTTATTTTAACCACTTTGTGCCGATTGCTCCACTGTCCTGTTGCTCTTTGTCCTCCACTCACAATTAGCTGCCCTTGACACACGCGTCGCAATCGATAGCGAATTTGACAACGTGGCTGCAACAGCTCCTTCTGTGAACTAATAGTCAGCCCTCTGATCAACACGATGTAATCATTACTGAGCAGCTGTTGCTCAGAAACATGACACTGACTTCGCTAAACATTTAAAGGAAAGCACGCCAATCTGCATAAGGAAATTAAGGACAGACAGGTTAGCACCAATGGAATAAACATGGATTCAGTGCTTTTGGTGTGAACGCACCATAAGAACGGGTTTTAGATGTTGTCCTCTTGAATGATTGAATGATTCCCTAATTAGCCCACAACCTGTGGATCAGCCCTTTGTCTTCTGATGGGGCTAACTGACTCAAAGTGTGAAATGTAAATTAGTTGCATCAACACAAACGTTGATGCATTCAGCTGTGGGTCCGATGTTGCCAGTTATTCTCCCGGGACAGTGACTCACTTGTGCCATCTCTCATGGCTGTTTGGCATTTGTCACGTAGTCCATGGTTTGCATTCATGCAAAGTCTCTCTGTTTTCATGGCACAAAAGAAACCCCCCCCCAAAAAAAATGTTTTTTTCAATCTCAGTAAAAGCACTGAAATGTATGTGCCAGTGTACCATGATAATGTCTGAAGAATAAAGCTGCTTGTGTGTGGTGTTAAATGTAACCGTTAACGTGACACCAAATCTAAATTCTCCCTCTACGTGGCTAAACCCTACCATGGCATCAGGCATCGGTGTATTTTATTCAGGGTCAAATAGCTTTAAGTAAGAGCAATCAGATATCGGAGGTGTCCCTGGAGCTATCTCCTGAGACACCTCTGATATCTGATTGCTGGGACATCTACCTCAGTTGCCGAAGGTGTCCATCTCTGATAGGAGAACCACGGTTCATGGAACTTTACACCATGGCTTGAATTCAGAGTCGTCCGTCTGCTCTGCTGTGCTGTCGGACTTTCTCACACTGCATTCTAACATGAACACTAACCCGCAAACTGTGTTCAGGCCCCTCGTGTTGGGGAGATGTGAACAGTCAGAGCCACAGCAGGAAGTGGTTCAGCTGCACCTCCACCTGGGGAGTCATGATCTGAGTGTCAGTCAACGCGTAAGCCTTCTTATTCATAATGAACAACTTTTTCAATGGACTGCCCCTCCTTGATGTGCTAATCAGTCACACGAGCACCTCCAGTCAAAGACCTATTACTATTACACCCAGGTGGATTACAGCGCATCACAGAAAGTCTTTCTTGTCCGGGCCAATCAGACTCTTCAACTCCACCCACTCATTATTATTACATCTACTGGACAATTTCTCAAAACTCTGATTCATCTGATCAATATGCATGTATTAGTTAGATGTACTGTGCAATGTATTGAAAACGTATTCAATATTAGTATTCAAATTTAGTGTTATCTTAAAAACATAAATTAATTTATGAAATATATATTTACATGGCTGTTTGGCATTTGTCACGTAGTCCATGGTTTGCATTCATGCAAAGTCTCTCTGTTTTCATGGCACAAAAGAAACCCCCCCCCAAAAAAAATGTTTTTTTCAATCTCAGTAAAAGCACTGAAATGTATGTGCCAGTGTACCATGATAATGTCTGAAGAATAAAGCTGCTTGTGTGTGGTGTTAAATGTAACCGTTAACGTGACACCAAATCTAAATTCTCCCTCTACGTGGCTAAACCCTACCATGGCATCAGGCATCGGTGTATTTTATTCAGGGTCAAATAGCTTTAAGTAAGAGCAATCAGATATCGGAGGTGTCCCTGGAGCTATCTCCTGAGACACCTCTGATATCTGATTGCTGGGACATCTACCTCAGTTGCCGAAGGTGTCCATCTCTGATAGGAGAACCACGGTTCATGGAACTTTACACCATGGCTTGAATTCAGAGTCGTCCGTCTGCTCTGCTGTGCTGTCGGACTTTCTCACACTGCATTCTAACATGAACACTAACCCGCAAACTGTGTTCAGGCCCCTCGTGTTGGGGAGATGTGAACAGTCAGAGCCACAGCAGGAAGT
Organism: Cynoglossus semilaevis; assembly: GCF_000523025.1. Lineage (NCBI taxonomy): Eukaryota > Metazoa > Chordata > Actinopteri > Pleuronectiformes > Cynoglossidae > Cynoglossus > Cynoglossus semilaevis. Next base: position 19,151,195 of record NC_024317.1, read on the forward strand.
GGTTCAGCTGCACCTCCACCTGGGGAGTCATGATCTGAGTGTCAGTCAACGCGTAAGCCTTCTTATTCATAATGAACAACTTTTTCAATGGACTGCCCCTCCTTGATGTGCTAATCAGTCACACGAGCACCTCCAGTCAAAGACCTATTACTATTACACCCAGGTGGATTACAGCGCATCACAGAAAGTCTTTCTTGTCCGGGCCAATCAGACTCTTCAACTCCACCCACTCATTATTATTACATCTACTGGACAATTTCTCAAAACTCTGATTCATCTGATCAATATGCATGTATTAGTTAGATGTACTGTGCAATGTATTGAAAACGTATTCAATATTAGTATTCAAATTTAGTGTTATCTTAAAAACATAAATTAATTTATGAAATATATATTTAAAATATTTAAGAAATATATATATATATATTATGTATATTTTGCACTTATTCATCAGATTGATAGCTTTCATATGATCTTTGCCTCCCAGCGTTTGCACCAGTGAACAGCTGCATATGTGGCGTGGAAATATCTGGCCACATATTTCCTTTTTTGTGGCCCACAGTCTCTCTCTCATCGTAGTCATTTCAGTCCATTTTTATACATGCTCACACACTTTAAGAAGAGTTAATCCGCTCATGTAACGCAAAAGAAACAATACAGACGCTGCTCAGAATGTGAGCGCACGCGGGCCTGTGCACCACGGCAGCATTGTACCAGAAATTCCTTCGTTCTGGACCAGTTTCTGCTTGTTTGATTACAATCATTCCTTCGCTCTTGGCAGCGACTTTGTGGATGAGAGCAGTCAGTCTGTTGTGTGTGCATGTGTGTGTGTGTGGATTGAGGCCTTTCTTAATCTGTCATGAGTCATGAGTGGACGTGGGATTATTTGTGTGCAGTCTTTCCTTCTAGTCAGCTGTTGGGTGTTCATTATATTTCCTGCCTAATTAACATCATGCTGTGTTGTTGACTCTCTGATATTATATGACAGTGAGTCAGTCTATTTCTGCCAAGGATAATTGAGCATTTTTGTCCCCAGGGCCACGTTTCTCAGGATACTTTGTCCCGGTTTTATGGTTGTATGCAGCATTTTGTTTTTCTGAATGGAGACCACACCTCCTCTACTCCATTATAACAGAAAATGTGTATGAGAAGTGTTGGTGTGGGTGAAGTGGTCCAACCCGAGCAGGGACGTTGGATGCTTTACGTAAATAGCGTAGCTTGTGTTGTTGGCCTTTTCCCCCCTGCTGTTCATGCACAGTGGTAATTCACGCTGCTGTTTGTCATGAATACTGGTAACTTGACTGTATTTGTGTTTCTTGTGTAAAGTAATCATGAATCTTTTCTTAGGAAGCTTAAGGCCTCACCTTATGGTTGGTCAGAGACCATTTAAACTTCATATCCTGCCTGGCTCTGACCTTTGACGTTTCATTGGTCGAGGTGTTTACTACAGGCTCGTTAAAAAGGGATCTACATTCAAGGTGCACTAAAACCATGAGATGAGAATCGTGAGGGCGGATTGTTCTGAGTAATGTTTAACATTACGGGCTACATTCTGTCTAACTTCACTGCAGGAAAGGGTGTCACATTTTGTCAAAATATGAATTGAAATGACCTCCAAACACACGCAGTAGGAGTCGTCTTTAAAAAAGATTAAAAATTAACTCAGTTTTTTAAAGCTGTTGTCATATTAACTGAAATGCAATGGAGACTGATGAGTATGAGATATCTCTCTGTAAAGCAGTTTTTGTTTTGTTTTTGTAAATTAAGCCTGACTTCGTCCTGCAGAAATAGTCTGTAGAGTTCCCCGATAACAAATGTCACCATTAAACAAACACATGCCACTGATACCAAGGCTCCCTGCTCCACTGACCACGACAGTGTATGTGCCTTAAACACTGCACAGCGAGCAGCCTTTGATCGGCCCAGCAGTCACTGCTTTAAACTAAATACCACTCCAGGAGATGGAAAGCAGAACACTGAGTCCGAGAGGTAAATCTGGTTTGTGTAGAGAGGCAATAAAACAGGGAGGACCAGAACTGTGAGTAGTTTTATGTCAGACAAAAGACACTTTTCACAGTTCACAAACAAACACAATGGCTGATGGTATTTTGTAATCAGTGTCAAATCCCCACTGACAGGGAAATTCTACCAGATTGTTTTGGTTCTGCAGCTGAAAATAATAAGAATCACAGCACAACGATGCAGAGGTTCAGTTTCAAATTATGGAGTGCGAAATATTTAGATTTGGTCTGAATAGCAATTACTATAACTGCAACACCAAATCAACATTTTTTATAAACAAAGATTGCAAAATGTACAATGTACAATACTACACCAGCGACCGTTTGGCACCAAGCCACAGAGAGGAAAGTAAACAGCGTTTGCATTGTATTTAATACAGGGGTGTGTACTGGCAAGAACCTGGCGATGTGACACGTATCACGATACAGGGCAGCAATACAATATATTGCGATATACTGGAATACTACAAGCATGACAATATATTGAGGGTTTTTTTTTTGATTGTAGGAAAACTGGAACAGAGGGATCTACATTTGTATAAACAAAAACTAAGATTGACTCAAAGTCTCAAATACTTGTATAAATATATATATATAATATGCATAAATAAATAAATATATGCAGTCCCTGAGCAAATAAATATAACTTTTTCTGCAATATCAACTGTCATTAGCTTGCATAAAGAAAAATGGTTTAAACGCAACACCAAAATGGACCAACTCCATAAATATGAATATTAGCATGTTAATGGTTGATTTAAAAAAAAAAATCGATGCAGTGCTGTAGAATATCTATACGGTACTGTGAAACAAAATATTGCGATTTTTCCGTGTATTTAAATTTTCTTACTTCTAATTAAATATCAGTGATTTATTTCAAAAGAAATGCTCACATTCACAAAAACCCCAATTTCTTTTTCTTTTTTGTTTGTTTTGCATCAACAGGATTTGAAAAGGTTGATCTCAACCATGTTTGCATTGTTAAATATTAACCTGTTATAGTATTATCTTATGTTTAAGTGTGGTCATGTGCCGTGCTGAAGGCACTAGATGTTTTTATTTTACAATGACAGTATGGAGAGAGAGAGACAGAGAGAAAGAGAGAGAGAGAGAGAGAAAGTGTTTTCTCCACTGGGTAAACTTTAGCCAGACTTGGGAACATGTTGCTTTATGAGTTTTATGGCAGAATGACACTAAGACAACCCACTGTATACTGTAGTTCACTGGGAAGTCTTTTTCACCTTGGCCTGAAGACATTTAGACAGCAGGGTGTGGAGTGTCCTTGTCTGTGACCCTTCATTTATCGCAATTTATCCTACAGCTCTGCTTCAGTAATTCTAAAACTGGAATTAATTCAGAAGAAATAAGCTCATGTGTTTCATTAATTAAAGTCTGCCTTTAATCTGTATATTTGACTCTACGTCAACAAATACCTGACTCCTGATCCTTCTTGAATCACAACTGCACAACCGGCCTCGTGGATTTAGAACCTGTCTTTTTCTAGGTGGAGCTCAACATTTTTTCTCCTCCGTTTTCTGGTCCTTACTTTCAAGAAAACTCATCAGTCCAGGTGTAGATTTGACAGGGTGACAAGTTCACACGAATCTTTTCTTGTGTGACGTTTTACAGCAGCTGCACCGACACGGCACAGTGTTGTAAATGATTTATTAGGGCAATATTTAAATGGCAACATTTTTCAGTGATAAAAGGTTGGAGAGCCGACATGTTTGTCTGTGTATACGGTATGAAAAGAATCACAGATTTAAGCAACAACTTAGGCCTGTTCACACTCATACCAGAGTGAGGGTGAGTCACAGGTCAGCGCAATTTTCCCGAGTAACAATTGAACTGCCTTGTTTTCTTCAGAAATGCACAAACCAAATCCAAACAGCTTAACAATGGCTGAGAGAAAAAAATAAAAAATAAATTCTTCGTGTTTTGCGTGGGGATAATTTAAACCAGAACTCCGCTTTATCGCTACAAATCATCTCTCTGCTGTACTTTACGTCAATGCTTTTATTCATTGTGAAGCACGAACTGCAGGCCACGGTCACATGAGGTCATAATGTTCCCATAATGAGGACTGCATCGCAGAAGCACTGGGGATTTTCAGGAGCTCTCTGTGACCCGCTCTTTGTGCTGTCGTTTATCCATTCTGAGCTGTCAGTTTGCCAGAGCGATCAAACACATAACCACATGGTTTTATTGTCCGTTTCCTGTGGAAAAAACACTGCGGGGAGACAGAGACAATGAAGCATGGCACAGCCAGAACGGGACGAGACGCGAGGGGAGAACAAGTTCGTAAACCTACATCTACAGATAACGAAACCAGTCATAGTCCTGAACTGACAGATAACGAAACCAGTCATAGTCCTGAATTTAGCAGACCATTTAAGTGACTTATTTACATTTATGCATTTAGCAGACGATTTAAGTGACTTACAAGAGGAGGATGAACAATCAGGTTACATAGAGGAACTCTTGAAAGGAGACCAGTGCTTAGGAAACAGCAGAAGTGGAAACAAGTGTAGAAGGAGATAGTGGAGGGTAAGGGTAGAGGAGGACAGGCCCAAGTATGGCTCGAGAGTCCAAATCTACTTCATCTCTAGGTCTTATACAGTCCTCAAAGATGTTTTTAATGTAATTAGGCTTCACCTATTTTAAATTTCAAACAAACTTTGCATTATCGCCACCTACTGGGCTGGATTGTGTGCATCGGTGAGATGCTCAGAAAGGTGTGATCATTTTGATCAGCATGTTATTTTTTTTCTTTTTCTTTTGTAATTACCTTCTGCATTACTTCAATTACACACACGTCATAAACCTATTAACAGTCGAATGAATTGCCAAGAACGTGCTTTGATCAAATCAAAAGGCTAACACTTGTTGTAACTCTGTTTTAGATCATAATTGTTGGTTGAAACCACAAATCCTTATGTGATACCCTTGAAATAAATGATTGAGTGATCATGTTCAAAAATCTCATTCATTCCTAACATCGTGTTCTGTGTTGCAGATTTATCGCCAGCACCTGTGCCCGGAGTCTCCATCTTCAACCAGATGTGGTGAGAAAAGCTCAGCCCAATGCAGTTCTGGAGAAGGTTTTCACATCCATCACAAAGGTCTCACCTTCTTTTTCTCTCACTTAATCATAAACAATAACTCAGACGAGGCAGTGGCATGTTGGAATGAAAGACATTTCTAAAGTGACACTTTCAGTCTCCTGTGTTCCTTCTTCAGGAATGTTGCCTTTCTCTGAGGCAGTTATGATCTAATTATCTTATTAGCTGATTGGTGGAGCTCAGCTCGTCAACAGCAGAGCAATTCGTCAGGCGTCACCAGAGTCAGATTTCAGGGAGAGATTTACTGTAACAAGGAGCATGTGTAGATGGAAATGTTTTAACCGTAAATCGATTAAAGGAGTTGGTTTAGAGTCAGTTGATCTAGAAGAGGGGTCACTGATTATACTTGTATAAGGGCCTTGGGAGTCGAACACAAATAAAGTGGAATAAAAATCACATTTTTTTTCTAACATTATTATGTGTTGTCTATTTTGGAATCTAGTAGCGGGCTAGATTAGACAATAAGACGATATTCAGGATGCGTCAGTTGATCATCACTGCTGTTTAGAAAATACTAATCACAGCAGCTACTGTGACAGTTGTGACCTTTTGTAGTTAAAAATCTAAACTTGCTTCTCTGCTGAAGTTGTTTTCACTTTTGAAACAGCATGATGCTGCTGTTAAGCCATGCTCATCATATCAACGTGGCATCATTACTGTCCATAAACCTCTGAAAAAAACCCATGGTTCCATCCTCGTTCAGTTTCAGTGTTATGGCAGACAACAATACCCTCCTTTACTGGCAGCACCATCACAAAAATAAAGCCAGCGTCAGCAGTAACAGCCAACATTTTTATGGGCTATAAAAGACCCAGACGTTGATCTTTCCTAAACCGCCACCTGCGGGTTGAGGATATTTATTATTATTTCCAGTACATTAACAGTGACAAGTAGATTATTTCTGTGTGTCTGCTCCATTCTGAAGCACAGGCGGAAGTAATGAAGTAGTGGTGGGTCGCTGATGCTTAATGAACACAGCGGGAAAACCCTGCAGTGCAACAAATCCTGTGTGTGACTGACAGGTGTGTGCGTGCAGCTCTCACCAGCACTGATTACACGATAAGAGGAGCGAACAACAGCAGGGACACAAGCTGAAGAGCAGCTGGTTTTTTTTTTTTTTTGTTGTTGTTGTTTTTAAATAAATAAAAGTGTTATCAAAGCTGCTGCCGTCGTCACACCACTGATACTTTGACACACGCTGCTCCAAGTGCTCTACAGATGACGCCACGTGTCATTATTATTCTTTTTAGCCTGGTTCAAGGCGTGACTGATTAACAGTTGGAGCTCAGACGTGTGAGTAAACTATTGTCGCTCCTATAACAGTTACAGTCGGTTATACTGTCCTTTTGACAGCCGCCGTCCACTGTTTGTAAAAGCCGCGGGGTCAGACTGCAGTCACGATGTTTGCATAAGTTATTACGGAGAGTCAGGGGAAGGCTAAAGTTAGCATTTTCACAGAGTTCCCAGTACATACACAAAGCAAAAAAAAAAAAACAACCAATTGCGTCACGTGTTAAAAATGAGCAGAGCCAGGGCTGCGTCACTGTGTGTGTGTGTGTGTGTTGAGAGTCAAATTAATTTACTTTTTCACCGGAGCCTGTTAATCTGGTTGGCAAGACAAAGAAAGCTTGACAAAGAAGAGATTAAATAGATAATCACGTTTCGGTTTCTTTTTTTTTTTTTTCCGGTAGGGGATAGTATTTTGCTAATGT